>NC_058407.1:54256660-54404374 GCF_002201575.2 Neomonachus schauinslandi | reverse complement strand
TTTTTTTTAAGCTCCCCAGTGGCGACATCTGCAGGCTCCAAAGAGGAGTGTTTTTTTAGCTCCCCATTTCTTTGTGTCGCTGGCATCTGATGTTTAGGAGGATGCCTGTGGTCCTGAGAACCTAGGACACCCTATCTATTAGGCCTACTGTATTGCAAGAAGGGCCTGGGAATGTGAGAAACTGGAATTTACATCTTTTCTAGTGCCAGTGGACTGCTTCATACCAAGATTTATGATGTTGGAATAATGCCCCTACTACCAATTTAAAAGAAGGAAAGAGAGAGAGAGAAAGGAAGAAAAGGAAGGAAGGGAGGAAGGAAAAGAAAGAGAAAGAAATGAAAGAAATGAAAGAAAAGAAAGAAAGAAAGAAAGAAAGAAAGAAAGAAAGAAAGAAAGAAAGAAAGAAAGAAAGAAAGAAAGAAAGAAAGAAAGAAGAAAAAGAAAAAAGAAAGAGTCCCCTCCATATAAAATTTTAGAATGAAGTAAAACAATTTTGAAAAAGAAGAGCGAAGTGGGAGGAATCATTCTTACTGATGTTAGGGCTTACTGTATAGCATTAAATCTATAAATCAGCTTGGGGATAATTGATATCTTTAATGCATTGAGCTTTCCGATATTGTACAGGTTATGTCAGTCTCTATTAAATCTTTTTTATTTCTTCCATAATATTTTATAGTTTCTAGGATACAGATTCTGTACATGTTTCAGCCAGTTTTACCAAGTGTTTCACTTGCTTTGAAGTTATTATAAATTGGGGCACCTGGGTGGCTCGGTTGGTTAAGCGTCTGCCTTCGGCTCAGGTCATGATCCCAGGTACCGGGAATCAAGCCCCACATTGGGCTCCCTGCTCAGCGGGGAGCCTGCTTCTCTCTCTACCTCTCCCCTCTGCTTGTGATACCTGTCTCTCTCTCTCTTTCTAATAAATAAATAAATAAGTGAAGTTATTATAAATTATATCGTGTGAAATAAATACCCTTAACTTTAAATTTTAGATAGTTTCCATTACATATAATGAAAGAGGACATAAGGAAAAGGTGGGGAATGAGGAACACTGGAGGTGGGAAGATCAGTAGTAAGAGCCTTGAAATATCCTAAGTGAGAGATTATTTTGGCCTGGGTTACATTAGTCATAGTAGAAGTAGAGATGAATCGATTTCACGGTCAGCATAACCTGCCCAAGATCATAACCATTGTTTTAATTTTACTTTAAATTAATCATAGATTCACCAAAAGTTGCAGCAATGACAACAAAAAACCATAGAGAAGCTCCATGTACTCTTCACCCACAGAGCTCTTAAAGATTTCACCATTCGTGTGTGTGTGTGTTTCTTGCAGTTTTATTACATTTGTAGATTTATGTGATCACCACCACAATCAAGACACAAAAATATTTCATCACAGGTCCCCTTAGTGCTTGCTATTCTTTTATAGCTACATCTGTCCCCTCTCCACCCCAACCATCCCTGAAACCTGGCAACTACTAATCTGTTCTCCATTTTTATAATTGTTTCAAGAATGTTACATAAGTGGAATTATACAGTATATAACCTTTTAAGTTTAATTTTTTTTCACTCATTGTGCTTCCCTTGAGATACATCCACATTGCAACCTTAGCCTTACTCATTCCTTACAGTTGTTGATTAGTTTTCTAGTATGGATATACCAAAGTTTGTTTATCCTTTTACTCACTGAGGGGCATTTGGGTTATTTCCAATTTTGGCTGTTATGAATAAAGTTGTTATACACATTTGTGCATGAATATGACTGAATTTTCATTTCCTTGGGATAAATTCTGGGTCAGATGATAGTTACCTGTTCAGTTTTAGCAAAACTGTAAAATACGTCTATATATACCTATTGCGTAGTGTTAAGGTGAGAATTAAAAGCAATAGTCTACATGAAATATACTATATCTGATAAGTGTTTCTGCTAGTTCATAAGCTCTCAGTACATGTTGGCGGTGTTCCATTTCCTGCCTAAAAATTTAGTTACCAACCTATGGTTATAGAGTCAAGTTTTAGCTTATTATGCCATGTTAACACTGTACATTCAATGTTTCAGTTGATAACTTTTTTTAATGCAATAAAATCTAGAGGATTTCCATAAGCATTTAGATAGATTGTTATTTAAAAGTTAATTCCATCTCCAAATACCAATTCACTCTATTAAGAACAATTTTTTGCTATATTTTTCTTGAGCTCCAGCAATGTACTTTTTGTTATAGACAGTAGTAAAAGAAATTTAGCATATATCTGTAATCTAAGCAAATCTCTTAAAACATTGGTCAACAAAAAGTAACTTTTGTGAAAAGTGATGGTTTGCATATTTTTTATTGTTTCTCTGTGACTAGTACAGCATTTTCAATTTGATTCAGGTATATATTTCACATTTTTTCAAATAAAGGCAACATTTTTAAAGGCTTTTTTTTTTTTTTTTTTTAGCAAAGGCAACATAATAAACTATTTTTATTCTTTAGCTTGAAGGCAGGTTATTCTGTTTGCTTAAATTGTTCAGTCACTCTTTAGAACCATCCGGCATTCTGCCTGTTTCTTCTGCCTAAAACAAGCAGTCAATTTTAATTAACTTGGTGCACAGAAGTCTTTGGCATTTGTGGAAACTGGGCACACAGCCAATCCTCAAAACACCACTGATCAATTTGCCTAGAAAGAAGTAAAGGAATGGAAGATACTGACTTAGAAGAGCTTTTGAGTGTTATCTTAGAATTGAACAGATATAAATCCAAAATTAAAATTTAAAAACAGTTTTAACTCAGGTAAAATGTAATAGCATGTTTAAAAAATACAGATTTAGCAATTATTTGGAAATTTTTGACGTGAATGAATGATGAGTGGTTAAAGCCCTAATTTTATTTTTTATTTTTAACATCTACTTAAACAGTCTCCCATGGGTCTTAAGGCAATAGTTTTGGAGGAAAGTTGATGAGATTTGGCAGTCTTCTTGGACTGACTCTGTGAGGAGTCATTAAGGTGATAAAGTTATATATTGTGTTTCAAAGAATAGCAACATTTACTATATAATACTGTCTCTGAAAAACAAACCTGATCTTTAAAATATTCAGCTTCTGTAATAAAGCAGGAAGTATACAACTAGTAAGCCTGGTGTGCATGAATAAATGAAAATTATTTTACTATTACTTCCAAAATAAAATTGCACATAACTTTTTAAATATATTCAATGAGAACATCTTAGAAATTACAGGTTTTCTCGACCTCTCCAGTATATATTCCTTTAATCAGCAAGAATCTTTCATTTTAAGGGGTAAATTTTATTTTATTACATTAAGAAATCTTGTGATTCTCAAACTGGCATCATATCAAATACCAATTAAATGGAAAAGTCAAAATTCAACCTAGGGCGCCTGGGTGGCTCAGATGGTTAAGCGTCTGCCTTCGGCTCAGGTCATGATCCCAGGGTCCTGGGATCGAGTCCCACACCGGGCTCCTGGCTCAGCGGGGAGCCTGCTTCTCCCTCTCCCTCTGCCTCTCTCCCTGCTCATGCTCTCTCTCTCTCTCTCTATCTCTGTGTCTCAAATGAATAAATAAAATCTTAAAAAAAAAATTTTCAACCTAAACAATGTTTCACAAAATAAAAATAACTGATTTTCTTTTCCCTGTGAATAAACTACACTGGCCTCTCCTATCTTCTTTGGAGAAATGTCTATTTGGTTCCTTTGTCCATTTTTTAATTGGGTTATTTGTTTTTTTACTATTGAGTTGTATGAGGATTTTTTAGAAATCTATTTGGGGTATTAATCCTTATCAGATACATAGTTTGAAAATACTTATTTCTATTCTGTAAGTTGTCTTTTTACTTTGTTGATGTTTTCTTTTGCTGTGCAGTGTTATATATTTCTGATAATTTTATTAAATAAAAAATTAAATGCACATTAATAATAATACATCGACTACAAATGAGAAAACTATACATTTTCTCCTACAGTTGTTGCATACTATGACTTGCTATTTCTCTGAGATTTCACAAGTTAGAAAATGTGTGTCATCATGCATTTCATTCTTTCTGAACCAAGTGTCAAGTTATACCACATGGTCAGAATTGAATTGAATGAATTGAATTAAATTTGGTCTACTTACTATTACAATTGGTATATAGCATGTGGAATGATAAAGTGTCAGCATGTTATAGAATTTGAATACAACAGAAACAAACATGGGAATTATTAAAGTATTACTCACAGATACACATACAAACTTGAGGTCCCATTATGGTCACTACATAATTACTCAAAGGTAGTTAACAAAGTTTATAAAAAAGTCCATATTCCTTGCTCAAAGCAGCAAAATGTTAGGGTGAGAAACATTTTCAGTAATGTATAATAGTGGAGGAGGTTCCTCTATAAAGACTAAAGCAGGTTTCAAGCATTGGATATCATTGCATATTTATTTTTATGAAATCTTAAAAAGTAATCTTAAAATGTAGAAGACAGATGAGCACTCAGGTCAAAGACGAGGAGGCCAGATTTTTTTTTTTTTAAAGATTTTATTTAGTCATTTGACAGAGAGAGACACAGCGAGAAATGGAACACAAGCAGGGGGAGTGGGAGAGGGAGAAGCAGGCTTCCCGCGGAGCAGGGAGCCCGATGCGGGGCTGGATCCCAGGACCGTGGGATCATGACCTGAACTGAAGGCAGACGCTTAATGACTGAGCCACCCAGGTGCCCCGTGGAGGCCAGAATTTATCAGCTCTCCCCACCCGTTACTCTTGGCATTAACTTTTCAAACACGTTTGATAATTGTCTAGACTTCCAGAGATTAGTTTGAAGAACAATGGTCTAATCTGTCATATAGAATTTATATGCACCATTTTTTTTAAAGATTTTATTTATTTATTTGAGAGAGAGAGTGAGAGAGAGGAAGAGCACAAGGGGGGGAGCGGGAGAGGGAGAAGCAGACCCCCTGCCGAGCAGGGAGCCCGATGCGGGACTCGATCCCGGGACTCCAGGATCATGACCTGAGCCGAAGGCAGTCGCTTAACCAACTGAGCCACCCAGGCGCCCTATATGCACCATTTTTAAGAGAAATGAATTACTTTAGATTTAGCAGATGTTCAAATTTAAACAAATCATTAAACCTTACTGCATTTTTCTTTATTTTTACATCAGTTATACTTCCTACTACATCGTCCCCCCACCGACCCCCACCGCATACACATTGGTAAGAATTACAAGGATAAAATAGTTCTGAACATCCTCTGACTGGAGGATGGGGAGGGATCGAAGGGATTGTAATCATTTGTGAAATGAGTTCCTAGTGGAGAACTGAAGGTATTTAGGTAAAAACCTGTGTAGGTGGACAAATCAAGTCAACTTAAAACAGACCTTTTCTGCTGTGAGGACAGCGCATCTTCAACATGATCTCGTTTAGAAGCCTTTCCCGATACACCAGGTTGCACTGGTGTCACTTCTCTCCTTTATCCCTATCCTGTTCATTGCCCTGGATACGGTAGATACGGTATTACTACTATTTAGTCTTGTGTCTTTCTCCACTAGACTTTGGGATAATTCAAGACTTACATAATCCCATAGCATAGCCCCTTCATAGAAGCTCATAACACAGAGTAGCTGTCCAATCTATGTTTGTTGAAAGACTTTCTAATTGAATGAATGAATAAATAAATAAACAATCTAATGTGATTGTATCACTAAGAATATCTCTTGCATTGCAGAACTTGATCAGTGACTCATTGAGCAAGAAAATCTAGTCACTTAATATTTCTTTTCTGCCTTGGCCTTTATCTTTTTGTATTTTCTCTCAACCAAAAGTTGAATAGTTTTAAAATTATTCTTATTGTCATTAATTAATGTTTATTAATTAAATATTAATAAAATTATTGATGAATTATTGTATAAGCCATAAATAAAATTATTAAGATTTTTAACATTTACTGCAGGGTTTTATTAAGCTTATTAAGCTTGGAGATTGTAGAAAACAACTGCTTCCTAGTTCTCCCTGTTTAACATCTTTACTGTCAATAGATACTCCTTTCCATTGCTCTATCTCATAATTTACTTTTTTGATTTTTTTTATGTATTTCGCTTACCATTAATCACTAACTCATTCATTAATTCATTAAACATTTATTTAGCAGCTGTATTGTGATAATCACTGAAATAAGGTCTGGGAAAAGAGAAATGAATAAGACATTGACCCCATTCTTAAAAGCATATAATCAGTGGAGAAGACAGGAAAAACCAGACATGTGACTCCTTGTTTCCCTAACCCCAGAACTGAGCACTAAAACTACAGTCATAATAAGAATAGCGAGATTCTATCTCTGCTTTTTCTTTTTTTTAATAATTTTTTATTTAAATTAAATTTAGTTAACATATAGTGTATTATTAGTTTCAGGGGTAGAATTTGGTGATTCATTAGTTGCATATAACACCTAGTGCTCATTACATCAAGTACCCTCCTTAATGTCCATCACCCAATTACCCCATCCCCCCACGCCCCACCCCTCCAGCAACCTCAGTTTATCTCCTATAGAGTCTCTTGTGGTTTGCCTCACTCTCGGTTTTTATTTTATTTTTCCTTCCCTTCCCCTATGCTTACCTGTTTTGTTTCTTAAATTCCTCATATGTGTGAAAACATACGGTATTTGTCTTTCTCTGACTTATTTCACTTAACATAATACCCTCTAGTTCCATCCACATCATTGCAAATGGCAAGATTTCATTCTTTTTGATGGCTGAGTAATATTCCAATGTGTATATATACACCACATCTTCTTTATTCTTTCATCTGTTGATGGACATCTGGACTCTTTCCATATTCTGGCTATTGTGGACATTGCTGCTATAAACATTGGGGTGCAGGTGCCTCTTCAAATCACTATTTTTGCATCCTTTCGATAAATACCTAGTAGTGCAATTGTTGGGTCATGGGATAGTTCTGTTTTTCACTTTTTGGGGAACCTCCATGCTGTTCTCCAGAGTGGCTGCACCAGTTTGCATTTCCACCAACAGTATAAGAGGGTTCCCCTTTCTCCGCATCCTCACCAACATCTGTTGTTTCCTGAGTTAATTTTAGCCATTCTGACTAGTATGAAGTGTTATCTCATCTGGTTTTGATTTGTATTTCCCTGATGCTGAGTAATGTTGAGCATTTTTTCATGTGTTAGCCATTTGTATGTCTTCTTTGGAAAAATGTCTCTTCATCTCTTATGCCCTTTTCTTGACTGGATTTTTTGTTCTTTGGGTGTTGAGTTTGATAAATTCTTTATAGATTTTGGCTACTAGGCCTTTATCTGATATGTCATTTGCAAATATCTTCTCCCATTCCATAGGTTGCCTTTTAGTTTTGCTGATTGTTTCCTTTACTGTGCAAAAGCTTTTTATCCTGATGAAATCCCAATGGTTCATTTTTGCTTTTGTTTTCCTTACTTTGGAGACGTGTCTAGCAAGAAGTTGCTGTGGCCGAGGTCAAAGAGTTCGCTGCCTGTGTTCTCCTTCAGGATTTTAATGGATTCCTGTCTCACATTGAGGTCTTTCATCCATTTTGAGTTTATTTTTGTGTGTGGTGTAAGAAAGTGGTCCAGTTTCATTCTTCTGCATGTGATTGTCTAATTTTCCCAGCACCATTTGTTGAAGAGACTGTCTCTGCTTTTTCTCTATCCAACAATTATAGAAAGGTCAGGCCCTCGTACAAGTCTTTTAGGGAATCTCTAGAAAGTTGCTTATGTGTTCTCAGGAGCTCCATTCTTTAGCCTCCAGTACTGAAGTGGATATTTTACTCCTTGCTGTCTGGTTTTTTGTAGAGGAACCCGATGTCCACGTGCAGGACACTGCGTATGTTGATGCTGAGCGTACTCCTGAGGCTGTGGTACAGCTGCTGTTGCCACTGCAGTGCCTCCTTGAATCTGGCAGAAGAGCTTCCGCATCGACCAGGGCTGCCCTCTGCTCTTGCTCTTCTTGTAGGCAGGAGTGTTAAACAATGGCCAAGCCCATGATCACTGACGTCCAACTGAACTGAGGCCACACCTTGTCCCCTTCATGCAGAAAATAAACAAAGCCTTAAAAATGTCTCCTTAAACTGAGCCTCCGCTTGGTCATGTATGAAATTGGAATTTCTACTTTGCTGTATTAGTATGCAGACTCAATATGCTATATTTGTATAACTACAAATATTTCATTGTAAATTTTCTGAACTCCAGGATGACAAGGATGTAATTTTCCCTTTAGGTCAGATACAGAAATTGTGTGGTATCTCAGTGAATAAGCCTGATAAATCTAAATGGACTACTACTGACTCACCACCTGCTTTTCCTTGTAAATCTTTCCTTAAAATAGGGACAGCACGTTTCTCTTCCGAAACTTTTCTTCTTTTCATTTTTCCTAATTATAAAAAGTTAAAGGTTAAAGAAAAAGTGAACTTACATTGGTTACATTTTGGCTACTAGAGAACATGAAACTACTCTGCTTAGAGGAATAACATGGAAAAAGGTAAAATGCAATAAAAAATATATTTGTAAGAATCACTATCATACATGTATTTTCTTCTGAAAAAGTATGATTTATCTAGAAATAGCTTGCCCACCCTAAGGAGGCTAATAATATCTCCGTGCTGCCCCCCAAATCCCAAACGTGATACTACTATACCTCCTCTTCGTAACCCTAATCGTAAACCTTCCCTCCTTCTGGACCTTGACTGCCAAAAAATCTGAAGTTCTGAGATGTTAGCCTGTTTACAAGCTGCCAAGTCAGCCTGCCACATTTTCATAGAATGCTAATGGAAGACACAAGACTCTTGGATCAAAGATGAAGTCAAGTTTATCATTTACAGGAATAACAGTGGCAGTGGCCAGAATATCAGCAATTTTGCATTGCTTCTCTAAATTCCACTTCTTACAGCATGACCTAGAAAGAACCATATGATGCCTGCACACTCTAATAATGCGTTTTGTTATAGAAGAGAAACACTAAACTTAAGGAACCCAGAAATTATAATGGGCAATAAGTTAGCCTGCCCTTTGGTCCTGAGGAGAAACACTGTCTGTATTACACTGTGCAGTAAGTAGTCTGTTCTTGGCTTGGAGGGAGTCACCACCTCTGTCTCCCAGTGCTGTTTGCTATATAAATATTTTTAAAGAGATGATGAAGGACAAAGTGTTTTACTACAAGATGTGGAGAAAAACAGGAAACCTGTGAAGACTGACCCAGTCATTGAATCTCATCTAGCCCTTTAACTTCTTCAATAATTACAATAATTATAATAATACATTTGTATATCAGTGCATAAATACAAAGTAATTCATCAAGCAGCATGTTTCCTAGAGTCTGTGAGAGACTGTAATTCTAAAATGTTCTATTGAAGTCAAAACAACTTTTATGTACATGGTGAACAGTTTGTTTTATGTCCTTTCTCCCTACATCTCCCTCCTTCTGGAATTAAAAAAAAAAAAAAGGAATTTTCTCTCCTCTTTGAAAAAGTATATAGTTTATTTCTTTTAGTTTCATTTTATCATGATTCAACATAAACTATCCTGTAATTGTGAGGCAATATTTCCCATGTCTCAGGTAATCTTTTGGTAGTTGATTCATGTTTGTTTACACACTTCTGGCATCTTTTTGCTGGATGCTCCTATATAATAGTGTATTGATTTTATTTCTAAACCATGATGCAACTGCAAACAAGCATCAACAATTTAAATACCTGTTCATTTTCTTGTTTTAACCAAGAATATTTTCAGGAGATTGCATCATAAAAAATAACTAGAGTGAATAGCATAACCAGTTGCTGGAGGGAATGGACAATAGCATTCCTGTTAGGGAGCAGAATGCCCATGATTATAACTAGAACAGATTGCTTATAGTAGCAGAATCTGCACAATGGCTCATTGGTAATAATGGATCGGGGGTTGTGGGGAGGCAGAGGTATTATCCAAGGTTGGTATTTTTTTCTTAACTTGCATGGTGCTTCTAATAAGTGAGAACAGCTGTAGAATAACACCCCGCCCTTGCTTATTATAAACCATTCACGCTTTGGCATTAGAGATATGAATAGGACCTACAGGAAAGAATGGATTCCAGTTAGTCAATAGGAAGAGACCATTGGCCAATGAAGAAAAAAATGTATGAAGCTATATTATTTCCAGGATTGGACAGCCTCACCAGTTGGAAGTGAGGAAAACATCTGCTACTGATTTGTGGAAATTTTTACTTTCCAGAGCTTTCAGAAAGGAGTAAAGATAAAAAGATTAAAATTTTCTGGTGTCATTCAGAAAGTAGAGATGTTTTCCTCAATACACTGGAGGAAGTAAATATAGCTGTTTCCTAATCAGATCCATGGATACTTAAATTTGAACATCCCAGTTAATCCAATGACAGTCATTTAATGTCATGATTAATATTAAGTACAAGGTAGATTTAGTGCACTGTACCTGATTTCAATTAAAAATATTATAGTATTGGAGAAATTATTTGAAAATAAAATAGATTTCAAGCCCAGCCTAAACTTCCATGTCATAGTGTGTGTGTGTATGTGTGCGTTAGAGGAAAGGCAGCTGAACTCATTTGAAATGCTTACATAATAGACATGTTTGCTTCCTTCACATTTATGTGAATTAAAATCCTTCCTTTAAAATGATGTGTAGCAGCATATCAGTGTAAGAATTTAAGATCATTGCTGGGCTATCTAGAAAACCCACGGGATCTGTTTACATGACAAAGAAAATTTTAGGAAAGTGTTGTTTTGTTTTTGTTTTTGTATATAATATACTCTCACTCCAGTGCTGTTATCATTTAGAGACTGTGGCAGATTCCAACAGAGGCCATAAGAAATATGTAAGAAGAAAATTTTCCTAAAAGCCCTCCTATCTTAGAAGCACAAAGAAATGTATTTTGATCTACGCATGATAGGAAGCTTTCTGACTGCAGCTGGGAAATCAGTAGCCTGATCAATTGGCTCTGTGTATCACTGTGGCAGCATCAGCAAACATTGTTTGAAGGATATTCTTGGTTTTCTTTTACAAACTTACTCCTAATCCTTTTCTGTCTGGCTTTACCAAGGAGACTGACCTATATTGACTGAATATACAGGTTCCCTAGCCTCGTATACACACACACACACACATTTTCCTTTTTGATTTACTTTGGGTAATAACAGTTTCATATTGATAGACTACAATGCTAGCTAGAAATGTAGGGCCCATAATCATGAGAATCTGGATAAAAATCAAGACAACTCTATATATACTTATAAAAGAGTCTAGTTAAGTTTCAAGTTTAGAGTAAAAAGTGGAACATTTGAATTAGTACCTACCAAGTAAAATAGAGTTTCAGCTGATCTTCTCGGGTTGGACATGATTTTCATTTGAAGAACTATAGAAATAGAGCAATTCTGATTTTTTTTGCTTCAAGAAAATGGCTTAACTATTATATGTCTATTTTAAATAACAGCAAAAATGCAAATTACAAATATATACATATATATTTTTACTGGTATCCGAAGTTCCATTTCAAAATGGAATTGCAAAAATAATACTACCCCACTGTGTAGCAGAAATGAGAAATGCAGAGACCATTAAGGAGGATTGTGAATATATACAGTGCATTAGCACCAAAGGATATATAGCATGGGTATTTCTTAAAAATTCAGGGTTAGGGATGCCTGGTTGGCTCAGTCAAGCATCTGCCTCCGGCTTGGGTCATGATCCCAGGGTCCTGGGATCGAGTTCCTCACTGGGCTCCTTGCTCAGTGGGGAGCCTACTTCTCCCTCTGCCTGCCACTCTCCCTACTTGTGTGCGTGCTCTCTCTAACAAATAAATAAGTAAAATCTTTTAAAAAAAATTCAGGGTTTAATGGCACTTGGATTTACAACGCTATCTGTTCAAGTTGCTAAATCCATGATGAGATCATAATGTACCTCGTCAATGAATTTTGAGATGGTTTTGTCCAAATCAGTTTCTCACTTTATTTAACAATGAAGAAATAGTTCACATTAAGCACCCTGAACACAGGAAACACAACAACACATAAGTTCTTGTCTAACTAAACCATAGCAAAATCACATAAAGACCATCTATGTTGTTTGAGGGTGCTGGCTCCTGATGGTTTTATTCAGCATTTATTACTGAATATTAAATGAAGACAGTAGAGTTCTGTCTCTCCTTTTGTACCCCATTTCACATTCATATGGCCTAGCCACCTCCCCATCCCCAAAATAGAAGAGAGTGAATTGGTGCAATAATGAATATATATAAATATTCAAATGTATATATTATATATAATATTCAAGTGTGAATTTTAAGTGTATATATTCAAATGCGAGTTTTAGGTCTTTTCAGGCTCTATTATAAACACGATAGTTTTTTTGGGTGTGTTTGTATTCAAAGCTTTCAGTATTCAGTTATTAGGATTTCAAAAATTAGTAAATATGGTTTTTAATAAATTTTAAAAGTAAATGATACTAAGTTTGAGTTTAACAACTCCAAATTCAAATAAAGAATATTGTCAGATCTTATTCTTACATTTCTTTTATTTTTCTTAATATGATAGTGAAACTGTTTTCTGCTGTGAGAGGACTGGTGCTCAGGATTTTTCCATTTTTTACTACTTTTTTTCATTTTTAATGAAGCATTTTGGTATTTATATCCAGTATAAAGGAGGGAGTCACCTATTTCCAAAAGTTTTCGCTTAAGTGCTGGTTTCAAGCTGGTACTCTGTGCCACATGCATTTTTACTCCTCGAATAATTAATGGTAATTTCAGCAGGGTTCATGGCAAAAACCAAGATCTCCTTGTAGTTCTGGCAAGAGGAGGAAAAAAGTAGATTTTGTTGAAACCTGGACAAGATATATAAGGAAATGAGGTAAAGAGGCATTTAGTATGAAGTTTTATGTTAATCAGGCCAGGATTTGGGCTGTGTTTAATTTCTGTGGTTTCTTTTGTAGCTGCCAGAGGCTTGAAATTCTTCTTTTTGTCTTCTCTTTTGACCTTGGGATTTCCTAATAACTCCTCTTCAGATGTAATCTTGAACCCTTTTAGCTTTAGCCCACTCTTTATACTGGAATTCTGTTGATGTGGTGATAAGGTGTGTAGAGAGAGAAGTGTTCTCCAATCTTTTGATTAAATATCAGCTGTTTCGTGGGCCTCACTATATGCGCTGTGCACTTGCAAATGTTTCTTAGCTTTTTTTCCTTCCCTTCCTTAGGTGAGTTTGGAAAGTGAGAGTGGTTAGCATAGGAGAATGTCTTCTCCTCTGGGATAAGACTCTGGTTGAAGTATTTTTCCTGGAGTGTAGGCCTTTGTTATAGAGGACAGTCTGGGTATATTTCATAATGGAATAATCAGTGTAATTCATAATAAGTGGGATCTCCAAGAAGACATAACAATCCCAAATACATATGAGTACTTTTTGTATTAAATGATTTTTATTTATCTTTTACTATGATAGTAGTTTATTATAAATAATAGCCTATTAGAGCACGTAACATAATCCAGGAACTTGAGATTGCATAAGTGATCAAAAACCTCTTGACAAAGAGAAGCTTCAAGTGCTCCTGGGGGTGTAGAAAAATTGGAACCCTTATACATTTCTGGTGGGAATTTAAAATAGTGTAGGCACTTTGGAAAACAGTTTGTCAGTTCCTCTATAAGTTAAACTTGGCTTTCCGTGTGACCCATCAATTCTACTCCTAGATATATACCCAAAATACATGAAAACAGGTGTTCAGTGAAAATGTTTACAAGAATGTTCATAGCAACACTATTTACAATAGCCAAAAGATGGAATCAGCCCAGATTCCATCAGTTGATGAATGGATCAACAATAGATGGTATATCCATATAATAGAATATTATTCAACCATAAAAATGAGTGAAGTATTGATATACGTACAACATGGATAAACCTCGAAAACATCATGGCAAGTAAAAGAAGGCAGTCACAAAAGCTTATGTATCACATAATTTAACTTATATATAATATGTAAATAGACAAATTCATAAGGCAAAAACGAATTAGGAGTTGTCAGACACTGGGGGACAAGGGAATAGGGAGTGACTGCTTAATAGGTATAGGTTTCTTTTTGGAGTGAAGAAAAATTTCTTTTTTTTTTTTAATTTATTTATTTGAGAGAGAGGGAGAGAAAGAACACAAGTAGGGAGGAGAGGCAGAGGGAAAGGGAGAAGCCCCACTGAGCAGGGAGCCCAATGCGGGGCTCGATCCCAGAACCCCGGGATCATGACCTGAGCCGAAGGCAGACGCTCAACAACTGAGCCCCCCAGGCGCCCCTGAAGAAAAATTTCTTAATGAGATAGTGGTGAAGGTTGCATAACATAGTGAATGTACTAAATGCCACTGAATTTAACTCTTTAAAAGATTAATTTTATGTTATGTGCCTTTATTGCAATGTAAAGAACTACTGAAAATATGGAGAAAATACAGTTCAGTATGAAGTATTTTACAGGTCTCCATTGTACATATGATCCAATAGTTTGCTTTCAAGCCCTGTTTAGATTCTACATTAAATAAGTAATTGACCAATATAGACTAATTCACCTAAATTATTATCTTTTTTCTTGCCATCCTGTTACATGTGAACACACAGTGCTTACATGTGATAGTCCTTTCAAAGTAGACTTAATTAGTATAGGCTTATAACAAGAGTCAAGTGCATTTATGTATTCTATTTTGTTTTAAATTTATACACACACACATACATTTGGCTTCACAGTTGTTAGGAATTCATGAAACAAAGATGTTTAAATGGGCAAGTAAAAAAAAAAATCAACAGCCTTGTTCTTACTCTCTTAATTAATGACCAGAATTTTTTGTGGTATAGTGTTTTAGAAGAATTGTCATTTGGCTGGTTGTGTGATTATCAGGATCAGTTCTTTAACTTACCCTTTGACTCCAGCTTTCCGCAGTGATCACAATGGGAAGACCAATCACTACTGTCAGATGACCTCCTAAAACAGGGCAAATGGAATAAATGAATAGCCTGTAATGAAATGAAAAGCTGGATTCATTCTGGGTCCAAGGAGAGTTTAGTTTAATTATATTCAACCCACTGTGTAATTATTCAGTGTCTATAATGTTAGTCGCAACCCCCTGCACAGTGCTTATCAAAGAAAAATTACAAAGATAAATAAAATACATTTTGATTAGGAATTTGCATTCCTCTAGAAATTGGTTTTCCTTATAAATATTCACATTTGTTAAGTATTTCCATATATTTTTATGAAATGATCATTTCATTTCAGATATTTCACATTTACATCGCTCTCTTAACGCTCCTTTTTTAAACTTGGCTTCTATTTCTGGTACAATTTACAATTGTTTCCCTAGTTCTGACCTTAAAGTCAGGAATATTTACCTCAGTATTCACTTGCCCCAAGCCCTTTCCAAACCATCTGAATGTTCCCCAGGCCAAAAAGGCAACTCTCCCTGGCTCCACCTTAGAAGAGAGGGATTGGAACACCACATCCAGTCAAAATAGATTCTAAGTATCTTCTGAGATAACACCATTTCCTTTTCTCTAACACCACACCATATATGGTTTATCATCACTTTCTCCAGAATGTTGCGATAACCTCTTTACTGACATCTCTCTCTTATGGAACCAACATCCTGCAGTTCATTCTCCTTGCCACCAAATGATGAAAAATTTGATAGTACCACTCTCCTGACAAAATTTCTGTAATGGCTCCACAAAGCCTACATAAATTCCAAGTCATTAAGCCTGGAACTGATCCTTCAAAATCTGTACCTACCTATATTCTAGGAATCATCTCAGCCCCTCTTTTCCATTGTCTGATTACCAGCCATATGATGCAGATATCAGACTGCTCTACATTTTTAAACATGTACTGTTGTCCTCTTCCATTTGGAAATTAGGAAAATAAGAAATTAGATTCTCTCTGCCTAGATTATTCTTCCCAATCTTGTCTGCTTGGCAAACATTTATTCAGACTTGAGTACACTTCAGTTTCGACTTTGAGAAATTTTCTTTTCTCTTTAAAGGCAAAAATAAGACCTTTCTTATTCTTTTATTCCATAGCACTTTGTAAGTGTCTGTGTTGTCAATGTGCTATCATAATTACTTAATTGATGACACATCTGTCTCACCAAGTAGGCATGGTTCTCCTCTGTCTTTGATCTTTTCCTCTCTGTTCTATTTATAGTCTCCAGGGTCTGATATCTGTTCCTGTGCATTTCCATGAATATTTGTTTTTAAAATGTGATGTCACTGATGCTGATAAAACTTATGAAGAAAATGGTAATTATATTGAGTATGTACTATTTGACATGCTCTGGGATAAATGCTTTACGTGCTTTAATTGCTATAACTTCTTGGAAATTTCTTATTTTCTTTCAACTCTACAAGGTTGTCTTAATTCCCTTTTTTGTTTTTTTGTTTTGTTTTGTTTTTAATTCCCATCTTTATATAAATCATAAAGATGGTATTCAGAGAACATACCTAACTCTTTAAGATCACACAACTGTAAATGGTGGTTCTAGGTTTTCTCCTTAATTAGGCAAAGTGACAAATGGTCAAGACCAGACTTCTGGAATGACTCCTAGCATTGCCACCTCTTGGTTGTGTGATATGGACATGCTATATTTTCTCTATTTCAGTTTCCCCATTTATAAAATGGGCCAGTACTAGTAAATACCTCATAAGTTGTAGCAGGTGTTCAATGAGTCAACAGTTATAGAAAATATTTAGAACAGCATTTAGTGTGAAGTAAGATAAAACATACCTTATTTTTATCACCTCCCAGAATTCTCTGACCTGTTTTTTCTTTCTTTATTGTCACTCTTTATGGTTTCAGAATTCTCATCTCTCCATACCCAGTTGCCTCATTGGCCTTCCTTCCTAGATATACAATAACATATGAACAATGAAGATAAATATTTTGTTATACCTTGACTTGAGTATACAGGCAGAGCGGAGTTCTGGAGCCTATCAGACACATTTTCATGATACATAATAGTGAATTGAGATATATTTGGCACAATTAAAAGAGAGAGTGGATGTGAAGAGTTTACACCAGAGGTTGACCAACCTTTTCTGTAAAGGTCCAGGTAGTAAATACTTTAGGCTTGCAAGCCATACAGTCTCTCTTGCAAAAGCAGCCTTGAAGTGCAAAAACAGCTGTAGACACCATATAAATGAATGCACATGACTACGTTCCAATCAAACTGTTTTTAGACAGTGAAACTTGAATTTCACATAATTTTGATGTGTCAAAAAATTCAACTTTTTTCAACCTTCAAAAAGATATATATAGATATAGATATAGATATAGATATACATACATACATATATATATATGACTATATATATCAATATTTCAGCACATGAGCTGTATAAAAGCAGGTGTTAGGCTGGATTTGTCCTGTGACCATAGTTTGCTGACTGATTTAGACAAAGAAGCTCCTTCCAGAGATTTTTACATTTAGTTCTCCTCCCCTGGGTTGCTGTGTTTGTTGATATTCAAACATTCTTCTAAAGTTTTTTTGTAAATCACCAATCAGCTGAAGGTCTTCTCTTCTGAGGCATGGATAAGCCAAGGTCTGTTTTTGAAATAGCTGCAGAAGGAAGGAGGAAGCTAAGACAGTATAAATAATAAGATGGCAGGCACACGCATGCACTTATATTAAAACTGCAAAAACACTTTCTTACCACATGCGTATCAGTGAAGAAATCTGACAAATGATAACTCTGACTTGGAAGAAATGATTTCTGAAAGAATTGAATAGAATGAGCATGCAGACAATGCTTCCTTTACTTCTTCCAGCTGATCTGGTCATTTACCACTGTAGGTGAGTGTGAAATATCAAATGTTATTTGAAACTTAAAGTTCTTGAGATCTACCTTTAGTAACTCCTAGCACAGATTAATCCCTTTGGAAAATCATGCATTTGAGAGGTCAAGCAAGAAAGGGACCCTCTGACATGACGTGTTTCCTTTGGAGATGTCCTGACAAAGAGAAGAACATATGTAGCAAGTAAATATCTGACAAAAGCAGAAAAATTAGACAGGTTCAGTTTTTCATTTTACTCCCTACCTTGCAGTTCAGTTCCTTTGAAATCAATGAGAATCTTTAATGCAGAGGAGATATGCACAAGGCCAAAAGAAATGAAAGTCTGATCCACAAAGACCGGTATTCAATAAAAGATTAAATAAAATGCTGCTGAGGTTTTTTTTTTTCTTTTCTTTTTTTTTTTCCTCCTGACTATCAAAGCAAATGATTTTAGAGATAGACAGTCATTTGTAATAATAGTAATAATCTGGTTAATTGTTACATGGTACTGCTTTACCTAGGTTTTCATTCAGTTTTGCTCTGGTTTAAAATATATTAGAGATTTTAAGAAGAATAATTTGATAATTGTAAATGTTAAGCATGATACAATTAATAAGAAGTTTTATGATTTAACCAGTAAAGAAGACTGAAGTATGTAAGGTTTTTTTTCCTATGGATCAATAGAACAGTTTATTAGTCATAACAAAATGTTTTTGTGAAAAGCAATACTTTATGTCTTTGCACATCCCGAATTGCCCACTTTAGTTTTTGGTTACTCTATTTCAACTCACTCCCTTGCTCATAATTTAGGGTTAGGCCAAGCCTCTGTCTTTTTGGAAAACCTGATAGAATTAAAATCTCAAAAGAAAAATCTAACTATAAATTCTTTAAAGATTAATACAGTTTAACAAGCATTAATCCTTTTGATTACCTATTAAAAATTCATTTAAGTGAAGTAAAACTATAGAAAAAACCTTGAGTCTATTAATTCTAGGGCAAGTATATAAAAATTAGGATATCTTTCTACATGCCAGATTTTATTGTCCATCACTTCTCTATAGCCTTTTCGTGGAAGAGGAAATGTACATTTATTAAACCCAAGGGAAAGTGTATTTTTGTGTCTCACACTCATTTAATGCCCCATGTTAGTCTTTTTATCGAGTAAACTAACTCTTTAACAAAATGTCATATACTTATTTCTTAGATTTTGAACAGTGTCTAGAATAAAAAAAGAAAAAAAAAAAAAAGAACCAGCCACCATGATTGTTGTCTACACTTCTGAAAGCTTTGCCTGAAGACAGTGCATTTGAAAGTCTAGAAGGAAATGAATTCTTGACAACCATAGATTTTTGTGATTCAGATATTATACAGGAGGAACCATATAGTACTCTTTTTCTATTATGATGAAAGAAGAGGCTGCTTTTATCATCTACAAAGGCTGGTAGCTTTCTTATTTCTCATTTTATAAATATTAATTGGTCAACTTACTCTTTATATAGACCATGCTTCTACTAGGACAAGGTCTAAATATAATGACCTCAAGGAACTTACTTTCCAGGTGAGAAAATATACTTTATTCTTAAAAATACCTTTAATACAGAAGAATTTAAGTAAATTATGTAGATGTGCTGCCCTCTTTAAAGTATTGGAACATAGGGGTGCCTGGGTGGCTCAGTCGGTTAAGCATCTGCCTTCAGCTCAGGTCATGATCCCAGGGTCCTGGGATCCAGCCTGGCGTTGGGCTCCTTGCTCAGTGGGGAGCCTGCTTCTCCCTCTCCTCACCTCTTATGTTCTCTTTTGCTGTTTCTGTCACTATCTCTGTCTGTCTCAAATAAATAAAATCTTTTTTTAAAAAAAGTATTGGAACATAATTCCCCATCCATTAAGTGTAGTCTACTTTTAGTGACTTGCTTTCAAAGGGTAAAGTAATAAAAGGAAGAAAAAAGTAACTTTATAGTGGAGAAAACTGGCATGTATTTGCCATGTGATAAAAGTAAACATTATCAGTGAAAAGTTATATTGATAACATGTACTCTTGATATGGTATGTTGAGAATTCGGCTGTATCTCTGTCGTCTTCCTCCAACACGCATAACCCCAGTCTAATCATGAGGAAACATCAGACAAATCCCAGTAGAATGGCATTCTGCAAAATGTCTGATCAGTACTTCTGAAAACTATCAAGATCATGAAAAACAAGGAAATCCTGGAAACCATCTCAGCCATGACCACTAAACGTAATGTGGTATCCTAGATGGGATCCTGGACCAGAAACAGGATATTGGGTAAAAACTAATGAAATCTGAAGAAAGTACTGACTTTAGTTAATGATAATGTGTTACCACTGGTTCATTAATTATGATTAATGTACCATACTAATATTAGAGAAAACCGAATATGGGATATATAGGAACTCTCTGTACTATATAGGAACTCTCTGTACTATTTTTTTTCAATTTTTTTGTAACACTAAAACTATTCTAAAATAAAAAATTCATCAAAATGTTTTTTAAATCATCAATTTTAAGAATAAAATCAACAGGCGCGCCCTAGGTGGTTCAGTCGGTTAAGCTGCTGCCTTCGGCTCAGATCATGATCCCAGGGTCCTGGGATGGAGGCCTGTATCGTGCTCCCTGCTCGGCGGAGAGTCTGCTTCTCCCTCTCCCTCTGCCTGCCTCTTTGCCTACTTGTACTCCCTCTCGCTCTGTCAAATAAATAAATAAAATCTTAAAAAAAAAAAAAAGAATAAAATCAACAGGAGTGCCTGGTTGGCTCAGTGAGTTAAGCATCAGACTCTTGATTTCAGCTCAGGTCTTGATCTCAGGGTCATGAGTTAAAAAATAAAAATTAAAATTAAATTAAAAAAATAAAATAAAATAAAAATAAAATCAACAGAGAAATAAAAGAGATCACGTATTTAATAAACATTTGGGGAAAAAATATGGGAAGTCTAAGAAACCCAGAATCAATGGATGTATTTTTGACCATTTGGAAATGTCTTTTAAATTATTTGCATGTGAAGTTTTGGTGCTATTATCATCTGTCATAAAGGTAATACAGGCATGTTATACAATAAATAAATTTATTTACATATTTATATTGGCATAAAGAGAATATAAGAATATAAGTATTCATATTAGTATCATGATGTCCCTTCCAGAGAGAAGTGTGATGAAAAAATTCTGTTTTAAATCATCTGGCTTAAAAATTCTGTTTTTAAACTGTTCCATACCTCAGTACATTTAGGTAGTGATTCGCTTTGGATAAACAGTTATAAGCACACATAGAATTTTATTGCTGGTACTCACCACAATAAATCCCAGGGTTTTAAGTGGGGCTGTAGTAGTTACAATATCTATAAATTACTTAAAATATGTCTGTAGAGACAGTAATATATGCACATGTGTGGTTCGCCTGAGTTGTGCTAGTCAGAGATTCTGATTCCAGAGGATGTCAGCTAGAATTTCATAGGAAGACCACATACCACAGTTAGAGGCTATCAATAGTTCCCACCCATACTTTAGCCATACTGATCTCATTCAGCACCTGTCTTTGGTAATAAGCAAAATAAATGTTAGTTGTGAATTTTCACTGGTGAAATGAATAACGTGAATTAGCACATTGGCAGTGCGGGATAGGCTATACTGGGGAATATAGTTTGTTTTCAAAATATATAAATGGATCAAGATGTTTCAGAAACACTCCTCATCCTTTCATGAACAAGACAAAATAATCTAGAGCAGTGGTGTTCAGTAGAAATATAATGAAAACCACATGGGTATTTAACAGTTTTTTGTAGTTTCATTAACAAAACTAAAAAAAAAACAAAAAAACAAGTGAATTTAATTTTAATGAGAGATTTTATTTAAACCACTAAATCCAAAATATTGGCATTTCAACTTGTAATCGGTATAAAAAAATCAATGAGATATTTTACAGTCCTTTTTATACTTAGAAGAAATTGGATGTATTTGAAACTTACGACACCTATCAATTCAGAAGCTATACTTAAATTAGAAAAAATGATCTATATTTAGATTTAATGTAATATATGGTTGAAAAGTAGATTCATATACTCAGATATTTCCAAACATACCTAAAAGTTGACCAAAAATTGAATAGAGCATAAAAATAATTTTTCTTTAAAATTTGTTTTTATAAAGCCTAAACTAGTTAATTTTTTAGAGTAATTTGGCTTTAAAGCAAACTGTACCAGTTTCAAAACTATATCCATGTTAAGTAAATTCACCAACTCATGTCAACTCACGAAGTTTGAATTCTAATGGGTGCTACATAAATTTGAAAGCATCTCTAAATTTATCAATATCAACAGTGTTCTTTGAAAAATGTTTAGTTTTTGCAGCTCTCTATCATAAAATATTATCACTTATAATTACAGTCTTCTATATATAGAGTCATGTTAGAAAAAATGTGCAAAATTATTATTGGTCTATATTATGAAAAGTTTAAATTTTAATATAAACACTTGCATTGTTTATTTAGCTAGGTAACAAACGTTTTCCCCCTTATATCTTCAAATTCAGTCTTTTATGTGCAGTGGAATATTGGAGAGAAAAAGCAAATGACATGACAGTATTTTTTTTGACAATATTTTTTTGCTTCTTGAATATTTGGCAACCATTCCTTTTAAGAAAATCTTGAATTAGAATTGATGGTGAGTGGGAGTGTCATCACCAAGATGGTGGAATAGGAGGACCCAGCCTCCTTCCCCCACAGAAGATCTAGAACTATATAGCTGTTTGTGAACAAAACAGCTCTCTGGGAGAGGTCTGGGATCCATTTAAGAAACCTCAGTAACACAGTGGAACACAAACTTGACAATAGCTACAGACAAAGGGAAGGAAGAAGAGCTTCATTTTGCCTGAATCACCCAAAGCCAGCGTAGCTCAGCACCAACAGGGAACTCCAGCTAGAAAGAATCCCCTTCACCAGGAAAGGCAGGGCAGGGTAAGTTACCAGCTTTCCTAGCCTTTTGGGGCACCACAGGCTTTACCTAACCCAGAAACCAGAGAAGCTGAGATGTATAGAAATGGCTTAGAAGAAGGCAGAAAAGCAGGGATTGTCAGCATTAGCTACACGGTAGGAGTAATAATGGTTGCCAGTGACCTGCTTTGCAGAGGACCTCAGCAGCTTTTGCCAATGAAGAAACCAAGGGCCAGCACAGCTGCTGTGGATCCTCTGCAAATTTCATGGTTTTCTCAGGTATCCCCATTAGCAGAAGTCAGCTGCCTGAGACCTTCTCTGCTTCCTCCTACACAACTCCCCCACTCTCTTCCGCCCACTGCAGAGCCCAGGACTAATACTGGGACCCAGCAGAGGCCTCTGTGGCTGTGCAAGTACAGGATGCCAGGATAGGTCCCCCACAACAGATCCCCACCATATGCACTCTTGGGGCCAGCTGCCTACCCCTCACCCCGTGCCCAGTGGCTCATCATCAATTGCCACTGCCAGGCACATGCCACTGGGAGGACCATGCCGCAGCCACAGGAGTGAGTACACACCGACAGCCAGGATCCTGAATCCATCTGGGGCCCAGACCTGCAACTGGCCCCTCCAGCCTCAAACCCTCACCCCCCAGCCTGATTCACCGGCCTTGGCCTTTACTGCTACATAACATGGTGGGAATCAACAGCCGCAACTCTGGATTAATTCTAGGAGGTACACCAAGATAATTTATGATACTTTCCTGTAGAATAACCTTTTTCTTATTATGAAGTGTTCCTCTTTGTTTGCACTAAAGATCCCTTACTTAAAATTGACCTTGCATAATATAAATACACCAGTTTCTTTTGATTAACATTTGCACACGTTGCTTTAAGTCATTCTGAGTACTCTTATAGAAGTGTCTGACTAAGCTATTGAAATTGGGATAAGTTTTTATCTGATTTTGGCAATCTTAAACTTTTACTTGGTGTGTTTTTCTTTTTGATTTGGTGTAATTAATGATAGGGTTTTAATTTTTTTTAGATCTTACTATTCATTTTCTATTTGTCTCATGTTTTTCAAATTGTATTATCTTTTTCCCGGTCTTGGTAACTTTTAGATCATACAGATACTATCATTTTCCTTTTTTTCTACCTCCATCTTATAAGTGACACATATTTAGCCATATTTTAGTGATTACACTAGAGATTATGATATGCATCATTGTCATGATGTCAAAAAAAACCCTAATAACCAATTAGTGAAGTGAACCTTCTTAAGAAGTCATAGTTTAAACCATTAATTGAATTTACTATTTTTAAGGGCACTTTTTTTTTAAGATTTTATTTATTTATTTGAGAGAGAGAATGAGATAGAGAGCATGAGGGGGGGAGGGTCAGAGAGAGAGGCAGACTCCCTGCTGAGCAGGGAGCCCGACGTGGGACTCGATTCTGGGACTCCAGGATCATGACCTGAGCCGAAGGCAGTCGCTTAACCAACTGAGCCACCCAGGCGCCCTAAGGGCACTTTTATTAAGAAAAATAATAGTGAAAATTATTATCATGATAGTATCTTAGGAAACATTTCGCTTTTTAAAATCTGCAACCAGAGGAAAATTGATTTAAAATGGCAAAGCCTTTTTTTTCCCAGTAACTAGGACTGTAATTGAGAATGGACACTAAAATTAAATAGCTGTCAGAGTGTTCTTGGCTACTGATTTGAAAATTTCAGAGATATAGGTTATAATTTATCTGATACCTCCTGCTATTATACTGAAAAAATGCTTGGCTTTTGTGAATGATTCAGCTTGCCAATTAGTCCTACTGCTCTGTTGAGGGAACAAAGATATTCAACAAAGGGTGCTCTTTAATCTATGAGATTCCCCACAGTGATTTCATGTACTGCCAAATTTCACAGATTGACATCTTATTGTAATCCTATATAGCAAGGCAGTAATAGTCACAAGAGGTAGATATTTTGACTTGGAAAAGAAATGAGAGCATAAATACAACCTCTCTACTCTAGTGAATATTGATATGTTTTGACCTATGGTAAAAATAAATACATGGTAGATAATCTATTCCACCTGCAGCTTTATGCCAAAATTAGTACAGAAACAGAACAAAACAAAAATCCTCCCACAATTTTGAAAGAATAAATGGAAATAGATGTGAATGATGAATATCTTTTTGTTTGTTTCAGATAAGTGTATGATACTAATTTATGGGCCATTAATTGGTATTTAATATTTAGAATTGGGATAGTTATTTGATATACTCAAACAATTCATTTTACAAATGAGGAAATTGAGACTGGGGACCAAGTATTTGGGGAGGTCTATCAAGCTTGGACTCAAACCCACTACCTTGAATACATCTACAACATAGTAATTATCATATCCTAATGCAAATGGTATTTTCTTCTCTGAATGCCATTTTACAATTTGAGTTCTTTAAGAATAGATAAAATGGGGGCGCCTGGGTGGCTCAGTCATTAAGCGTCTGCCTTCGGCTCAGGTCATGAAACCGGGGTCCTGGGATCGAGTCCCACATAGGGCTCCCCGCTCAGCAGGAAGTCTGCTTCTCCCTCTCCCACCCCCCTGCTTGTGTTCTCTCTCTCGCTGTGTCTCTCTCTGTCAAATAAATAAATAAAATCTTAAAAAAAAAAAAAGGAATAGATAAAATGATTGGTTAATTTTTTTGAATTCCTAATACCTTATATCATTTTTGGTACACTGTGTTAAATAAATATTACTAAGTAAAAGAGAATATTACAAAAGTTCCAAAATTATACTTTAATTACTTAAGAAGAAGCATATTAACTTAAAAAAATATTTACATGTCACTTTATTTTCACAAAATATAGTATAATAACAAATTAGTAATTAATACAAATTCCAATGACACTATGACCAATAACTAAACAGTTATACACAACTTCCTATTTGCCTGATGATTTACATGGTTTAGCTCATTGAATGTTTAGAGTTTTTATAGTAATAGGTACACAGGTGTAATTACAATTAATTTATTCACTCATCCACTAAATATTAATCTATACATTAGATATTGTTTTAGGCTTTGGAGGATTTATCACATGTAAAAGATAGTTTCTTCCTCCATATGTTTCTTATATTCTGGTGGGGCAGGATATTGCCACAAATGTAAATAAAGATGAAATTAGTATTCCAGATACTGAAGTTTAAAAACAAAAACAAAAAAACGGGAATGCAATAGGGAGTTGTAGTATGTAGGTGAATGGAAATGAATCTAATACAGTCAGAAAGCTTTTTTTAATGGTTGACATTTGAAATAGAATGTGGATGATGAGAACAGGTGAGCTATGGAAGTATCTGGGATACAGTTACAGTAAGAGAGACAGAATGGCCAGAGGTAACTTAAAGTGGCATAAATTGTAGTGGTTCAATTTAGACACACAGGTGAGATAATATAACAGTTATATTATCATATTAAGTGTACGAGGTACATTTTAATGTTTTGTAGACCTGAGTAAGGGATTTATGTTATACTCCGTATACTATGGAAAGTCGTGAAAAGGGTTTAAGCACAAAGAGGACAATCTGATACCTACTTCAGAAAAAGGAATGTGGGTTTTATGTGAAATATAAACTATTGTAAGAAAAAAATGGAAGAAAGAGAGACTATTGAAATAGCTCAGGTGAGAGGTGATGATAAATTGGTCTAGGAGTGAATCAGGAAATGGTGAGAAGTGACTAGATTATGAATGTATTTTGGAGGTAAAACCAGCAGCAGTGCTAACGGTGCCCCTTCGGATCACAGTGTTTGTATCCTTTGGGGTAAATACCTAGTAGTGCAATTGCTAGGTCATAGGGTAGCTGTATTTTCAACTTTTCCAAGAACCTCCGTACTGTTTTCCAGAGTGGCTGCACCAGTTTGCATTCCCACCAACAGTGTGAGAGGTTACCCATTCTCCACATCCTTGCCAACATCTGTTGTTTCTTGTGTTGTTCATTTTAGCCATTTTGACTGGTGTGAGGTGGTATCTCATTGTGGTTTTGATTTGTATTTCCCTGATGCTCGGTGATGTTGAGCATTTTTTCATGTGTCTGTTGGCTGTTTGGATGTCTTCTTTGGAGAAATGTCTGTTCATGTCTTCTGTCTATTTCTTGATTGGATTATTTGTTCTTTGGGTGTTGTCTATTTTGTATTTTAGCTACTATATTCTAAGCTTCTTGAGGGAAGGGATATTTTATTTTTTGTTTTAAAACATTTTTATAATATATTGAACAGTGTTTTATTTATAGGATACAGTCAATTAGTACTATTTGGTTGAATGGTATTGCAATTCATTATTTTAAAACTTAATTTTTAAGGTAAAGGAGAATTTGTTTTAAATTTGGATTTTGTTGAAGTCTTTAAGAAATATATAATATAGTTGACCTTCATCTCAAGAATGTTGGCAAAATATCTCCCTCTAGGTATACTTTCTCTGCAGGTGCTTATTCAGTGCTTTTAACCTTTTGCACAAAATGCATGTATTTAAAGCCTTGTTTTCATTATATATTTTTCTGGATTATTTTAAATTTGAATATATCCTTTGAAATAGAATGCCTTAAAATAAATGTACTTTATTCAGCTACGGCCTCCTTAGAATGGTATTAAAGCAAATACATTTCAAGCCAGTTCAGAACAAACAGCAATTTTAAACCTTTTAGTCATAAACTAGTCAACTCTACGTGAAACATTGAAATGTTTAAGAAAGAAAATCATGGGTTTTAAAAAAAAAGTTTGAGTTTCAAGTTGTATATTCAAATGACTAAACTCCTGTGGTTCAATTGCTATCAGTTAAGACCTTTTTAAAATTTTATTTCATCTTAAATTTTCTGTCTTGGCGTAGAGAATTTTGAAAAGGCATTCACTTCAAAGTTTGCATTCAAGTTCAAAAAGGATTTAAATATTTATTATTAACATTTTTATGCAAATATTTATTTTATAAATTATAAGATTATAATCTCTGCTTGTAATTTAAATTTCTCCTAAGTAAGTTGTTTGTTTGTCTACAGTCAAAGGAGTGTTGATGTGCAGCTTAGACAGCTAATAAGATTGCCCTCTCTTCCTTTTATTTAGCCAGTCTGTGGAACAAAATGTAGAGACTGCAGTATTTTCTAGGAAAGGAGTAGGAAAAGAGAAGCTGTTTAGTACTCTGACCATTGATCTTGATGAAAGGACTATCACTCTTAATTTATATGAGAAGGCTTTGCTTGATAAAGCCCTAGGAAACAACTACACATGGTTAAAAAAAAAAAGATGCTATTGAAAGAAAGAGAGGTAGAAGGACAGGTGTTTGAAAAGTCAGGAGTAAAACGAAAGAGTAAGGGGAACCTGACATAGTTCCAAAGAGCACAGATTTAGTATAGATAGACTAAATCAAATTCATTTAAGTTAAGGCTCTCAGTTTCCAAACACATATAATATATGGCTCTGGTTTCTTTATTTCATAAAATCAAAGGCAAATCTTAAGAATCAGAAAATATAGAGACCAAAGAAATTTAGGGAATCTAGAGGTGCTAAGACCTAATGGGCAAAGGATTATTTTAAATTAGTAATTTTTAACTGTTCCCTGGTCAGATTTCAAAATTTCAAAAGCATTTAAATTTCAAAGCATAATTATATAAACAATGTTTCTGACAGGTTTGGAATAGTTAAATCATTTAAAAGGTCTTTATATATTTAAGGAAATAAGTTTATTAGCTTAAGGGAAATTCTTTCATTTTTTATTTCTTGTTTCGGAAACCAGAGAACCAAAGATTTATTAAAAGCAGATTATATTTACTTCCTGTTTGTGTTTCTTCTGGTAGATCTGTGCTTGATCTAAAAGCTTATCAACTAATGCACATTTCTTGATCTAAAAGCTTATCAACTAACGCATATTTCTAAGAAACCTAACACAGGGAATACCATCCACAGAAGGCCCAGTCTTTATTTCTCATTGATGTCTCTATCTTGATACTGAGTTGTTTGTTTTGTTTTGTTGTTGTGTTGTGTTGTATTGTGGGTTTTTTTTTTCCTTCTGAATAAATTAAGCTAGCAAATATAAATGGAACGTCAAGTCTCCATTAGCCAATTTTGCTTAAAGCCTAGAGCTAAAGACTGTCCTAATCTGCTAGTGTTTTTCCTTCTTCCACTTGGACACCAGCCTATCTGGGCGAGGTCCTGCTGAATATGTGATAGGTCCAAATCCAGACTGACTTGGAAACATTGAGTCAGCCTGAACACAACACTCCTGGAGTATGATGCCTCTCCCTGCCTCTGACTGTGAGTAAGCAGCATAGAAGGGAGCAACAGACCTTTTGGGGTGAGAAGATGTAGATTCTCACATGTACACCAAGAAATTTCAACATCAGCTTTTCAACTATATTTAGGTACAATTTCTATAAATAAATTATCTGATTGAAGTTGGAAATAAGCTCATATTTAAAACAAGCCAAATAGGAAAAAAACAAAAACAAAAACAAGCCCATATATCATTGGCATAAAAAGGACAACGTATCACTGGGAGATGTTTTATAACAACACATATGTCTCAGGTCTAATGTGAGAACATTTGTTAGAGAAAGGCTTGAAGAAAAGGAAGACTGTATTTTTCCCTCTTGAAGTGTACAGAGTGTTGCTGCATGTGGAGGCAGATGTGGATAAGGGGAGACACTCGGGGCTGAGAAAATTCTCCAAATATCTGAATTACAGACACTTAATATGTACATGTGTATGTAGGAGATTAAGTTCACTAGTACTTTATTAAATATACTCTCATTTATTTTTCATAAAAATACTATCCAACCTAAAATAGTTCAGAGTTTGCTTACTTTGCAAATGAATTGGGCAAAAAGGATGGTTGCAGATTTACCTGGGACATTTTTCAGGATACTTGTAATTCTTCAAATTTGCAACAACCCAGGATGTATCATATTTTGGGGTTATCTTTACCTAAGGTGAGTCATATTCAGGCCAAAAGTTTTAGAATAAGGCAACCTTCAAAAAACACATTTGGCTGAAACAATACTGTGAACACAATTAGGAAGTATAGGGTATTTCCTAGGTAGTTGGGTTTGTCTTAGTCACAGTGAATTTTCCATATGCTCGATCTACAGAAGGAAAAATCTTGTTTCACCTACTTAATGACATATGCATTGCAATATGTGATTTATTAATGAAGTCAATACTATGACTGACATATTTACTTAGAATATTCCTGAGGTCAACATGTGCCTGAAAAAGAGAGATTATCCAACCTCCCGAAAGATGTGTAAAAGGAAACTGTTCTCCTTGCATCAATTTATCATCTGTCTCAGTACCTTTCTACGTCACTTCAAGTCTGGCACTTTTACTGACTTCAAAGAGAGTTTAGCAGCACACTAGCTTTGTGGGAGCATGCATCCAGGCTAAGACACAGTACCTGCTGGTGTTAAAAGAGTCAATTATCCATATTTAAAAATAACTGTCTATAAAGATATAGCTATTTGTAGAAAGAGAGAGGCCCGTGTTAGACAGTTGATGAGTGATAGAAGATAAGCATTGTATATAATGAGAAACAAAAAAGGAACTACACCATTTAATTTTTAAAAAAATTTTTAAAGATTTTTATTTATTTATTTGATAGAGACACAGCGAAAGAGGGAACACAAGCAGGGAGAGTGGGAGAGGGAGAGGGAGAAGCAGGCTTCCCGCTGAGCAGGGAGCCCGATGCGGGGCTCGATCCCAGGACCCTGGGATCATGACCTGAGCTGAAGGCAGATGCTTAACGACTGAGCCACCCAGGCACCCCTACACCATTTAATTTATAATACCACCTCCATGAGAGTTTCAGCGTGACTGTTTTCTTTATGAGGTGTATGACATAGCTCTGAGTATACTCTGCGATAATTTGCCCTCATACTGTGGTCATTGGTTTTTAATTGTCTGTACATGACCATCTATATGTGTATAGGCACTTTTCCCTCCAGAGTGATATAGTGATATTGCTGCTTTCTGGGTAAAGTGCATGTGCTAGAAGCTTCAATGTTTACATAGGTAGAGAAAAAAAGTGAAGGATAGAAACAATAGTTAAGTAGAGGACTCTGCAATATATTATGATATGCATAGCATTTTGGGAGGGAAAGAAAAAAGGATTCTTTGACCAAAATAATGTCGTTAAAACTTTAGCTCCTTGGTGGTAGCACTTTAATTCTCCTATCAGAACCACAGTGAAGACAGTCTTGTCTCCTGGAGGTCAATCTATGAAAATTTACAGGTACAAACAGCTGAGAAACTTCTTATTCATTAATAAATTATCTAGTAAAACAAAAGAATGAATACAGAGATAGCAGCAAACCAACATACTATTGAGTGAAGGCAGCTACCCCTTACCTCACTCTTCTAACTCTGCTCCTGGAGACCACTACAAATATCTTCTCTGGGACTGGCCTTGACATTCTTCATAATAATACTGTAAAAAATATTTGAAATAGCCTAAAATCAGATATGAAACCTAAAATCTGGGATCTTTGTTGACATTAACTTCTCTATTGTTGATTTTATGCTCTCAATGATGTGGAGGGCCTCTCTGAACAAAAAGGCAGCAATCAGCAGCAGTTGGTCAGGCAGTGACTTTGCTGAGTAATTCTGCTCATCTTTGTCAGAAGTGAAATTCAAGAAGGTTGAATCCTGTTACAATATCCATCCTAGGTTTTAACTGATAAGGAGAATTATAGCTTTATACAATATAACATTTCCTTGAAAACATGAGTAGAAATGAGTTTTGGGTAACGTGAGTTATAAGTTAAAATACAGAAGTTGCTTCTAATAGAGTGCCAGAAATGCAAATTTCAGATGTTTATTCTTACTTAGTTGCTTACATAAGTCATATATGTTTTCCTAGGAGTAGATTAATTGAATGAGAACAGCTGTATCTTACTACAATTACAGAGAAATAAAATACACAAACAAAAATATTGAGAGAAACCAATTAAATTTCTTGTTCTCTCAAGTAAAATTAGAAACATTTTAATTAAAAGGAAATGTTATAAATACACATTTAAAGAGTTCTTGATAGACATTTAATATTTAGTCAATATATTTTAAATGCTTTATTAAAGATACAGGTCCATTTAAAAAGTAAATCCAGCAACTATCTAATAAGATACATTTCCCTGTCAGCATATTTAAAAAGCAATCAATATCTCACCTGACACTGCTCATTTTGTCTCAATTAAAATGAAATATAAATCCACAAAAGCAATTTCAGAAATTGCTTGAGCAAAATAAATTCAGACAAACCAAAATGATCATTGGTATTTGCCTTAAATCTTGCGCTGTGTAAACCTTTTTGCTGTAGAAAGTGTAGAAGTACATATAGCACTCCTTATAGAAGAAAAAGCCCTTTCAAAATTAACTCTAAAGAAGTTTTTATTAAAAATTCCACTAAACTTTTTTTTAGTAGTGATTTTAACTCAAGAAACTGACATTAAAGGGCACCTGGGTGGCTCAGTAGGTTAAGCAGCTGCCTTAGGCTCAGGTCATGATCCCGAGGTCCAGGGGTCCTGGGATTGAGCCCCGCCGTGGGCTCCCTGCTCAGTGGAGAGTCTGATTCTCCCTCTCCGTCTGCCCTTCCCCCACCCTGCTCATGCTCTTTCTCTCTCTCTCTCAAATAAGTAGATAATATCTTAAAAAAAAAAAAAGAAAGAAAGAAACTGACATTAAAAGCAGGGAAGTAGGGAGAAGGATACCAGTAATCATGTTTCACAAAATGGGATTTCCTTTCCCTTTCCATTTTCCTTCCCTTTCCTTCTTTTCCCTTTTCTTTTTTCTTTTCTTCTCAAATGTGACACATTTATTCAAGTGTAAATCTAAAAGTCCTTATAAGATAAAAGGACCTATTAATTTCAGTGTTTATTTTATTTGTTTTTTAATTTTTTTCAATCTTTTTTGTTTTTTCAATCTTTTATTTAAATTCCAGTTAGTTAAGATACAGTACAATAGTGGTTTTAGGAGTCGAATTCAGTGATTCATCACTTATATACAATACCCAGTGCTCATCACAAGTGTCCTCCTTAATCACCCATCTAGCCCATCCCCCACCCACCGGCCCTCCATCACCCCTCAGTTTGTTCTCTATTGTTACAAGTCCCTTAGGGTTTGTTTCCCTCCTTTTTTTATTTTCCGCCTTCCCATATGTTCATCTCTTTTGTTTCTTAAATTCCACATATGAGTGAAATCATAAGGTATTTGTCTTTCTCTGACTGGCTTATTTTGCTTAGCATAATACCTTCCAGCTCCATCCACATCATTGCAAATGGCAAAATTTCATTCTTTTTGATGATGGATATTCTTTTCTTTTCTTAAATTTGTTCATAAATGTTCTGTTGCTTAGTTCATGTGTCCAAAAATATATGTTTTATGAAGTTCTCACTCTATAACTCCAGAACTTACTTGGCAGTGGGAAATGGGTCATTAGCAGAGTTTCTTTGTCATTCAACAAAATAAAATGAATATGAAAACTTATTCTTTTCGAATGGAAATATGTGTATGTGGTTGTTATTAATATTGTTATATTTAACTGGAAATACCATAGATTAGATTTTGTATGTTTTATGATTTTTGGATGTTGACAACTAACATCTCTAATCATCTGTATGCTGTGTTTTTACCTCATCATGGTTTTAGACGTGTATCAATTATCTTCAAATATTATTAATTTAGGTTCTGGCCATAAGCGTTTTTATTTATTTATTTATTTATTTTTTAATTTTATTTATTTATTTGACAGAGAGAGGCACAGCGAGAGAGGGAACTCAAGCAGGGGGAGTGGGAAAGGGAGAAGCAGGCCTCCCGCCGAGCAGGGAGCCCGAGGTGGGGCTTGATCCCAGGACCCTGAGATTATGACCTGAGCCGAAGGCAGATGCCCAACGAATGAGCCACCCAGGTGCCCCAGCCATAAGAGTTTTTAAAAGAGGGTCTAGGGGCGCCTGGGTGGCTCAGTCGTTAAGCGTCTGCCTTCAGCTCAGGTCATGGTCCCAGGGTCCTGGGATCAAGCCCCACATCGGGCTCTCTGCTTGGTGGGGGGCCTGCTTCTCCTTCTCCCACTCCCCCTGATTGTGTTCCCTCTCTCGCTGTGTTTCTCTCTGTCAAATAAATAAATTAAAAATATTTAAAAAAAAATAAAAGAGGGTATAAAAAGGGGGGGGACACAACAGGAGAGAGAGTATGAAGAACTGAGAAGCCATCATTTGTTGAATCCATATTATCTTTACAGTGCATTCACATATGCTAATTTATAGAACTACAGAATAGTCCTATAACAAATCCTATTTCCACAAAAGATTTCATGAAGTTAAATAACTGCTGCATGTGGTAAATAATGAGCAATCTCTAGAGTGGCTCAAATAAAGACTAAATCTCAAGGTGTCTTACTGCTGATTTTATTGTTTTGACAAACCATTCGATTTCTCTAAGTTTTATCCTCATTATCCTCATGAGATATACACTCAGATAAATAATATTGCTTTAAAAGTGTATGTTGAAGATGAAATATAGTGTATATAGAATATTTAACACAATACCTACCACATAGTAAATATTCAAAACATGAATTCACCTCCCTTTACAAGGCCCCAGAGCTAATATCTGGAACACAAAATAAGTTTAAATTTCAGAGCTATTCCACTCCCTTACCTATGCTTAGGTTATCTATAAACATGGAACAGTTCAGGGAGATGAAGAACATTCATAACTGCCTTGGGTTTCTGAATTAAGACTGTGGTAACTTTAAGAAAATAAAATCAAGTAGTAATGTAAATATATAGATACTGATGAAGCATTAAAAATGGACAAGCTTATAATCAGTCCTCTATGAATTAAAAATTAGTTTAATTTTAATGATAAAATGAGAATCAATGAAACTATTATTCACCTAGGAATTGTAATATGTGTTTGAATAGAAAATATTTGAAAATTTTAGAAATAGCACCTCTCTAAACCTATTGACCAAAGCAACTTTCTTCCAATCTGTTTCACATATTGGCAGATATCCTCTTGAAACTCATTTTGGACAAAGAGTTCTATAGGTAGAATGAGAAATTATAGCACAGTTTCAGGATACAAGGTTAATAGATAAAAGTCCGTTGTTTTCCTACATACCATCAGAAAACAAGTGGAATTTGAAATTAAAGACACAATACCATTTATATTAGCACCTCCAAAATGAAATGATTAGGTATAAATCTGACAAAATATGTGCAAGATCTATATGAGAAATACTACAAAACTTTGATGAAAGAAATCAAAGAAGAACTAAATAAATGGAGACAAATTCTGTGTTCACAGATAGGAAGACTCAGGAGGGCACGTACTGAATGGAGCACTGGGCGTTATGCGCAAACAATGAATCATGGAACACTACATCAAAAACTAATGATGTAATGTATGGTGGTTAACATAACATAATAAAATAAAATTTTTAAAAAATGTCATTTTTTCCAACTTGACCTATAGATTCAATGCAATGTCATTCAAAATCCCATCAAGTTATTTATAAACTGATCTAAAGTTTATAAAGAGAGGCAAAAGACCCCAAATAGCCAACATAATATTGAAAGAGAAGAACTTAAAGGACTGACACTGTCCTACTTTAAGACTTACTATAAAGTTACAGTAATGAAGACAGTGTGGTATTAGCAAAGAATAGACAAATACATCAGTGGAAGAGACTAGAAAGCCCAGAAATGGACCCGCATAAATGTAATCAACTGATCTTCTTTTTTTAAGATTTTATTTATTTATTTGAGAGAGAGAGAATGAGAGAGAGAGAGCACATGAGAGGGGGGAGTGTCAGGGGGCGAAGCAGACTCCCCACTGAGCAGGGAGCCCAATGCGGGACTCGATCCAGGGACTGCAGGATCATGACCTGAACTGAAAGCAGCCGCTCAACCAACTGAGCCACCCAGGTGCCCTCGACTGATTGACAAAGGAGCAAAGGCAATGCAGTGGAGCAAAAGTAGTCTCTTCAACAAATGGTGCTGAAGCAACTGGATATTCTCCTGCAAAAAATGAACTTAGACAAAGACCTTACAACTTTCACAAAAATTAACTCAAAATGAATCATAGACCTACATGTAAATATAAAACTCCTAGAAGATAAATAGGAGAAAACCTACACGATCTTAGGTATGGTGATGTCAGTCAGTCAGCCAGTTATTTATTTATTTATTTATTTATTTAAGAGAGAGACAGAAAGGGCACAAGCAGGGGGAGAGGGAGAGGGAGAAGCAGACTCCCCACTAAGCAGGGAGGCTGATGCAGGGCTCAATCCCAGGACCCGGGGATCATGACCTGAGCCAAAGGCAGATGCTCAACCGACTGAGCCACCCAGGCACCCCAGTGATGTCTTTTAAATACAACACAAAAGACCAGTCCATGAAAGAAATAATTGATAAGATCAATGTTATCAAAATTCAAAACTCTGCATTACAAAAGACAACATCAAGACATTGAGCGGATAAGCCAGAGAATGGGAGAAAATATTGGCAAATATCTGATATGACTATTTTTCAAATTATACAAATAGCTCTTAAAACTCGATCATTATAAAAAAGAGGTCATAATACGAAGATTGAATCCCAAGGTAAACTGTGGACTTTGGGTGATTATGATGTGTCACTGTAGGTTCATCCTTGGTAAAAAGTATCATGCTAGTTGGTGATGTTGATAAGAGAGAGAGGTTATGCATGTATGAGACTATGCATGTATGAGAAATCTCTATCTTTCTCCTAACTTTGTTGTAAACCTAAAATTGCTCTTACAAAGTAGTCTTTTTAGGGACGCCTGGGTGGCTCAGTTCGTTAAGCGTCTGCCTTCAGCTCAGATTATGATCTCAGTGTCCTGGGATTAAGCCCTTTGTGAGGCTCCCTGTAACTCTCCCTCTGCTCCTCTTCACCACCTGTGTGCTCTCTCTCTCAAATAAATAAATAAAATCTTTTTACACAGGCAAAGAGTCCAGTACTTTGTAAGTGCTCAGTTCATTAATCAATGGCATAGTGTTAGTTTTCAGATAACATATTCTTATTTACTATTCATTCATTCTCCAAAGTGAACCCCAATAAATTATTGTTGGACATTTTTTATACATCACTTTTTAAAATACATAGTTATTTCCCTGAAGGCAATGATCCTTTATAATTTATTTTTGTGCACTCACTACTAGCTCATGGGGTACTTTACATTGTACATGTTCAATCAGTGTTGAAAGGATAAGTTAATATGCTCCATTGTCCTCAATGACAACAACATTAGAGTAAAAATAACATCAGAGTTAAGCCTTTATATTCTTCAGATGTTTAACTTTTACACAGATTTGGCTTTTGTTAAATTATTTTTTACATCAGAGGTATAAAACTAAATTCCTCATCTAGTTAACTCATAATTTCTCTATTCCTATCTCAGATCTAAAGAAATGGGATTTGCAAAAAGATACCTTTTAATATGGGGTGGGCATATGGAAAAGGAAGTAAAAATCATCAGTTTACCCTTTTTAAAGCAATTATGTGAATCTCCAAAAAATAAAATGAAAAGTGGTACTATATATGTTGGCCACCAATAGATTTTTTTAAATGATGTCCCCAATTTATGTATACCAGTTTTTAAGTGAACATAGCTATTACTTTATCTTTTATTATAATCCATTGGAATATCAAACCAGGATATGATCTAAATCATCCTTTCAGTTCTTCAGTACCAATGTTGTGAAAATTGCATTTGAATTCCTACATAGAAACACAGATCCTATGATAACTATGACAAATAAAGTAATCTGAGAAAAGCAGATATCAATATGCTGTAATATTTTCATTTGTCTAAATAAAATGAGGATGTGTTAAAAATCATGTCTAGACAAAGGAAGCAGAGAGTTTTAAGATTATTCATTGGATTCAAGTTTTCTTAATAAACAATTCAGATTGTCCAGGCAAAACAAATCCCAATATATGGTTTGGAGATAATATAGTGTAGCTAAGCAATAGCGGTAGACTTGCGGGTACGGATGAGCTTTCAGCAATATGAATGTAAGATGAATGCTTTTATGCCTCAAAATGCAGGGTGTTAAGGATTCAGAAACACTGATTGAGGCGAGAAAAATTTAGAAAAGTCTATCTATATTTTCTAATTGTACTTACAAAAGCTGTTTACAATGTAGGCAAAACGATGCAAAGGAAAGGAGCGGTGGAGTGGAATGAGGTACCTTGTTCTCTTAGAAACAGCCCTGTTAGAAATCATGGTGAGCGCATTCACCCTCGGAGCCTCAATATTTTAAATAGTAAAATTAAGAGGTTAGAGTAGATTAGGTAAAGTTCTGATTGTCTATTTATTGTGACGTGCAGTTTGTGAATCAGAAATGTTCTGTCACTTAAACAGTACCTTCAGTCGACATGCTCCGTTAGTTACCAGTGTAGAGAGTAAAACCCAGAGAAACAAAATTATTTCTATTATAGATAAAGATATGTTGACAGAATTTTGACCTTAGGCCCTTTATGGTAGAAGGCAGTTTATTAAAAATAAATTATCTCAGAACTGGTGTCTTTCTAATACAATTCCAGAAAGAATTGTTATATTTTGATATTTTAAAAAAATTACATTACAGATATGACCCATGAAAGAATGCATATTAGAATTATGATCTTATAGAAACTTTAAAAATGAAATGGTTTGCTGTCACTGAACAGAATATTTTCTAATTGAAGATCTTCAATCAGAGTTGCAAAGCTGTGGATGACTTAGCAGGGTTCTTTTGTCTCTTCCATCATCCAGTTTTCATGGGATTTGTGTGTACTTCTCTGGAAGTCATTATTAATACTTTTGCTAATTATTGTCAAAGCAAATATTCTAAAGGGAGGTAGGAGCAGTAGTATAATTTAGAAACTGATATATCAGACTAAATCTAAGTCTGATCTGATAACCTTTTTCACTAAAGAACTACAAAACAAATTGTGTATAAAATTAATTATATTTTTATTAGATTCCAAAAGACAATAGCCTGTTGAGAGTCAATCTAATGATATGGTATACAGAAGGGAAAACTGAGAAAACAAGTGCAATGGAAATACAGTGGTGAGTCTATTGATTAGGGATGATTCCAGTTGATTCTTTTTTTTTTTTAAGATTTTATTTATTTATTTGCCAGAGAGAGAGAGAGGGAGAGTACAAGCAGTGGGAGTGGAAGGCAGAGGGAGAAGCAGGCTCCCTGCTAAGCAAGGAGCCCAATGTGGGACTCGATCCCAGGACCTGAGCCGAAGGCAGACGCTTAACCATCTGAGCCACCCAGGCACCCTCCAGTTGATTCTTGATTTAAAAAAAATGGGGAAATGTTTTTTTTTTTGTTTTTTTTTTTTTGACAAATATTTTAAGGCTTTTATTGAGTACTATGCAATACTTTCCAAAAAAGATTAAATCAAATGTTACTCTCACTAGGAGCATGTGAGAATGCTCTCACATTCCATCTTCTCCATTGAATCTTATAATTTCTTTTTTTTTTTTAATTTTTTTTTTATTCTTATGTTAATCCCCATACATTACATCATTAGTTTTAGATGAAGTGTTCCATGATTCATTGTTTGTGCATAACACCCAGTGCTCCATGCAGAACGTGCCCTCCTCAGTACCCACCACCAGGCTAACCCATCCTCCCACCCCCCTCCCCTCTAGAACCCTGTTTGTTTTTCAGAGTCCATCGTCTCTCATGGTTCGTCTACCCCTCCGATTTCCCCCGCTTCATTCTTCCCCTCCCGCTACCTTCTTCTTCTTCTTTTTTTTTTTTTTTCTTAACATATATTGCATTATTTGTTTCAGAGGTACAGATCTGAGATTCAACAGTCTTGCAAAATTCACAGCGCTTACCAGAGCACATACCCTCCCCAGTGTCTATCACCCAGTCACCCCATCCTTCCCACCCCACCCCCCACTCCAGCAACCCTCAGTTTGTTTCCTGAGATTAAGAATTATGAGGAAATGTTTTATTAGAAGTAAAATTTCAGTACATCAAATTACTTCAATAGACTACTACTTGGAGTTTCCCAATTTAAAATATAGTCTTAAGGACTATAAAAATTAACATAAATTATTTGATTTTAAGGCAAAGAACCAGCCAGGTAGTTTTAAAGATTAAGATGAAAACAACTAATCTGATTTATGTCTCATTTTAAGTATTTTGACTAGTATTTCTGTCATATTTATTTGATTTACTTAAAATATAAGTATTTCCTTGATTGTACGGGATATCAATAAATTTAAATACTATCTCAATTTTTGTGATATATAGGTGAGGATGACAGAAAATAAAATATCAAAAAAGAAACAACAAAAGTCTTTATAATTGTCAACATTGATGCAATGACTCCTCTAAACTTCCCATTCTAACAGCTCATCTGTATACTCTTAGCTATTGAGATAAATATTCTCAAAATATGTTATGACTTAGAACCTTTTATATCTTTCTTTCTCAGTGGTTACATTGCTACATAAAAAATTATAATTGAAAATTTCAACACTATAGTCAGCTTACAAATACAGAATATAAAACTTTAAGTTCTTTCTGTATTTAAAGGAGACTTAGAATAAGAACATTTGTACCGTACACTTTATGCTGTTGTTAACATGACTTTATGTGAAACTCAAAATCAGTTTATTTCATTTTCTTTTTGATGGATTGCTTTCCTTCACTTGAGTTTCCATATAATTTGTAGTTAAGAAGCAAGGAACTTGGGGCTCCTGGGTGGCTCAGTTGGTTAAGAGTCCAACTCTTAGTTTTTGGCTCATGTCATGATCTCAGGGTCCTGGGATCTCAAGTCCCGTGTCGGACTCCACACTCAGTAGGGAGTCTGCTCGAGGGTTCTCTCCCTCTCCTTCTGCCCCTCCCCCACCCCCGCTTGCACTCTCTTTCTCGCATGCACTCTCTCACAAATAAACAAATCTTAAAAAAAAAAAAAGCAAGGAACTTGACTTGTGAAATGGCAATATGACAAGGTCCACAGATCTGTTCCCTGACAAAACAATTGAAAATTGATGAACATTATATTTTTTTAAATACTGTTTAAACTGTGGAAATTGTCCTGAGAGCATAGAGCACAAGGAGATAAGTGTATTTAATCAAATTTACAAAGTTCTCCTAAGAACACTGAAGAACTATGGCATTTGAGCCACAACCCTTTCCCTTTCTCCTCAGATCAATATGATGGAAGTTCTACTCCAGGTGTATGTGGTGAGAATATGGTCTTCTTCTCCTCCAGCTCCAAGTCTTGGGTGATGGGTTCTTTCTGGGTGAAGCAGCCCAATAACATGCTAATTCTCTCAGTTCCACTTCCTGTTTCCATGGGTTAAATGTTTTTAGATTCTACATAATAAGTGAGGTTATATAGTATTTGTCTTTTTCTGATATACTTCACTTAGCATAATGCCCCCATGATCCATCTATGTCACAAATGACAGGATTTCCTTGTGTGTAATATTCCATTGTGTATCTATACCACATTTTATTTATCTATCCATCAGTCAACACTTAGGTTGTTTCTGTGTCTTGGCTATTGTGAATAATGCTGTAACAAACGTGGGAATCTCTTCAAGATAGTGATTTCAGTTCCTCTGGATATATACCCAGTGAGATTGCTGGGTCATGTGGTAGTTTTATTTTAAATTTTTTGAAAACTTCAGACTGATTTTTGCAGTGGCTGTACCAATTTATATTCCTTCCAGTAGTGCACAATTGTTCTTTTTCTCTTTTTCTTCAGCATTGTTACCTCTTTTTTTTTTATATAATAGCCGTTCTAACAGGTGTGAGGTCATATCTCATTATTGCTTTGATTTGCATTTCCCTGATGATTAGTGATGTTGAGCACTTCTTCATGTATTTGTTGGCCATTTGTATGTCTTCTTTGGAAAAATATGTTTAGGTCCTCTGCCCATTTTTAAATTGGATTGTTTGTTTCTTTGCCATTAACATTTTTTCATTGTTTTTATGAGTTTTTAAAAAATATATTTTGGATATTAACATTATCAGATACATGGTTTACAAATATTTTCTCCTATTCTGTAGGTTGCCCTTGATTTTGTCAATTTAGTTTGATGTAGTCCCGCTTGCTGATTTTTGCTTTTGTTGCTTGTTCCCTTAGTGTCATATACAAAAAGTCATTGCCAGGACTGATGTCAAGGAGCTTTTTACCCATGTTTTCTTCAGGGAATGTACTTTTTCAGGTCTTATGTTAAAGTCCTTAATCCATTTGAGTTCATTTTTGTGAGTGGTGTGAGTTATGGGTTCAGTTTTATTCTTTTGCATGTGGATATCCAGTTTTCCCATTTATGGAAGAGACTGTCCTTTCCCCACTGAGTATTCTTGGCTCCCCTGACAAATATCAGTTGACCATATATGTATGAGTTAATTTCTGGGCTCCCAATTCTGCTCCTTCAGGTTATGTATCTGCTTTTATGCCAGTACCACATTGTTTGATTATTGTAGCTTTGTAATATAGCTTGAAATCAGGAAGTAAGATGCCTCCATGTTGTTTCTTCTCTAAAATTGTGTTGGCTATTCAGAGTCTTTGTGGTTCCATAGGAGTTTGAGAATTGTTTTTTTTCTATTCTTTGAAAAATGCCACTCGGATTTTGGTAGGGATTGCATTGAATCTATAAATGGCTCTGGATAATATGGATATTTTAACACTATTATTTTTTCCAATCCATGAACATGGAATATCTTTCCATGTATTTGTGTCCTCAATTTCTTTCATCAGTGTCTTATGGTTTTCAGTCTATAGATCTTTCACTCCCTTGGTTAAATTTATTCCTAACTATTTTATTATTTTTGATGCTAATGTGAATGAGATAGTCTTCTGTAAATGCAACTAATTTTTGTATGTTGATTTTGTATCCTTAAACTTTACTCAATTTGTTGATTAGATCAAAAATGTTTTGATGGCATCTTTAGAGGGCATTTATATAGAAGATCATGAAAAAAAAAAAGAAGATCATGTCATCAGCAAATAGAGACAGTTTTACTTTTTTCTTTCTGATTTGGATGCCTTTTATTTCTTTTTCTTGCCTGACTTCTCTAATTAGGATTTCCAATACTTTGTTCAATAGGAGTTATGAGAGTGGGTGCTCTTGTCTTATTCCTTATCCTAAATGGAAAGCTTTCAGCTCTTTACCACTGAGTATGATGTTAGCTGTGGGCTTCTCATATATGCCTTTATTATGTTGAGGTGTATTTCCTTTATGCATAATTTATTAAGAGTTTATATCAAAAAGTTGAGTTGTTGAATTTTCTCAAATTTTTTTCCTGCATCTATTGGGATGATCATATGATTTTTGTCTTTCATTCTATTTATGTAGTGTGTCACATTTATTGATTGTCCTAGGTTGAAACATCCCTGCATCTGAGGGATAAATTCCACTTGATCATGGTATATCATCTTTTCAATGTGCTATTGAATTTAGTTTGCTAGTATTTTGTTGAGAATGTTTGTACCTCTATATATCTCTATAACAATATTGTCCTGAAGTTTTCTTTACTTGTGGGTTTGGTATCTGCATAATGCTGGCCTTGTAAAATGAGTTTGGGGGGGCTCCCTCTTCAATTTTTTGGAAGTGAAAGTAGAAAAGATACTAATTCTTTAAAATTTACCCTTTAAGCCATCTGATCCTGGGCTTTTCTTTGCTGGGAGGTTTTTGATTACTATTTCTATCTATATTTTATATTTTTTCATGATTTTACTTGTTAGGTTATATGTTTCTAGGAACTTAAATATTTCTTCTAGGATTTCCAATTTATAGGCATATAATTGTTCACAGTAGTCTCAAATGATCCTTTATATTTCTGTGGTGTCAGTTATAATGTCTCCTTTTTTATTTATAATTTTATTTATTTAGGTCTTCTTTCTTTTTTCCTTGGTAAATCTAGCAATATGGGTGTCAATTTTGTTAATGTTTTCAAAAAAATCAGTTCAGATTTGTGTATCTTTTTATTGATTTTCTAATCTATTTCACTTATTTCTGCTCTGACCTTTGTTATCTTCTCTCTTCTGCTTAATTTGGGCTTGGTTTGTTCTTTTCCCACTTCCTTGAGGTATGCAATTAGGTTGTTTATTTGAGATCTTTTTTTTCCCTTAATGTAGGCAAGACTTCCGTCTTGCACTGCTTTCTTGCATCCTGAAAGTTTTGATATGTTGTGTTTCCATTTTCATTTGTTTCAATATATTTTTTTTAAAGATTTTATTTATTTATTTGAGAAAGAGAATGAGAGAGAGAGAGAGAGAGAGAGAGAGCATGAGAAGGGGGAGGGTCAGAGGGAGAAGCAGACTCCCTGCTCAGCAGGGAGTCCAATGCGGGACTCGATCCTGGGACTCCAGGATCATGACCTGAGCCGAAGGCAGTGGCTTAACCAACTCAGCCACCCAGGTGCCCTGTTTCAATATATTTTTTTATTTTCCTTTTGATTCATCTTTAAAGCACTGGTTGTTCAGGTGTGGTCTTTAATTTCCACATATTTGTGAATATTATAGTTTTCCTCCTGTTATTTCTAGTTTCATAGCACTGTGATAAAAAGATACGTGATATGATTTCAATCTTTTAAAATTTGCTGAGCTTTGTCTTGTGACCTAATATATGATCTGTCCTGGAGAAGGTATCCATGTACAGAGAACAACATGCATTCTACTGCTGCTGAATGTTGCTGTTAGGGCTGAATGAAGGTGCCCTATGTGATGGCAAGGGCCAATGCAGACGCATACATAGTGTCAATGGCTGGGCCCAAGAGCAGAGGTCAGCATCAGTTGCAGGTACACAAGCAGCTATGGGGTTTCTGTGTGTCAGCATGTACTTGCATGACTGCAGGGGCTAGCCACAACACATGCATGATGGTTGGGGCTAGTGATGAGAGTTAGGTCAGGCAGCATGCAGTTATGTGACTGCTGGGGTTAGCTGCAAGCATGCACATTAGTGCAGCACAGTGATAGGAGTCAGGGCTGGCTTGGGAGCCCAAGCAGCTGCAGGCCCCAGGCTGTCTGCATGCATCTGGGTGGCTATAGGTGCTAGCTTTCAGTGTGCACACAGAATTTGATGCTGGTGATAGAAGGCCAGGGCCAATGGCTTGCACATACATAGCTTCTGAGACTAGCTGCAGGTACAAATATTGGTGCTGGCCAATGACAGAAATCAGGGCTGGTACCAGGTCCACAAGCACTGTACGGGGTGGGGAGGGTCTTGGGCAGCTGGTGTCTGCAAACAGGAAGGTCTGTGGTGAAAAACCTCAAAGCAAAATCTGCAAAGGATCCATGCTGGCTGTATTGGCTGTTGGTTTCCTCAGTGGAGAAAGCCATGGGGGTCCTCTGTGGGTCAGTCAGGTCTATGAAGAGGTCCTCAGTGATGACAGTTGGGGGTGTTCCAAGTGCCCACAAGGGCTGTTGACCTCCTCAAGTGGCAAAGTGCTGGGATCCTCTTCAATACAGGCTATTGGATACCTTTGTCACTTCTGCCATGTGGCTAATACTGTTTGTCCCCATGTTTATTTCTTGTTTCTAGCTGTCTCAGTTTTACTGGTATCTGGGAGGGTTGGGACCAAAGCAGATACTTTGTTCAGAGCACTGAAAAGTTGGGGAAACTGATGACTCATTTTGCTCTCTTTTTCCTGGTGAGGGAAGTTCTCTTAGTCTAGGAAGTTCTCTTTGGTGACAGAGAGCTGCCGGGGGCTGTGAGATGATGCAGGCAAATGAAACTGTTCTTCCTACCTTTGTGAACTTATTTTTAGGTGTTTTGCTTTACTGTGTCATTAAACTTTTTAAGTGGACTCCTGAGCTCTCTCAGAACTATTTTTGTTCATGGACAGCTGTCTAATTGTTTCTGTAGGGGCATGGCGGCTGGGGTTTTCTACTCTACCATTTTGATTATTTCATTCTTCGTCATTGAGTTATGTTTTATAGAATCTAGTTCTCTGTTGAAATTGTCCATTCATTCACCTATTTTGACCATATGTTTCCCATTTAACACATTAATCACTAATTGCAACCTTTCCTACATATACTCAGAAGCTACACATAGGAAAACTGGAAAATTAAGGAAAATTTTACAATTCACATAATATATATATATAAAGTGTGGGAAAAAACAAGCAAAAAAGATGGGAGCTCTCAGAAACAGCAACTATGTTATCAGGTGGCAAGAAAGAGAATACTGGTCATATTCTAAAATTTTACTAAGGTAAATTTTGATAGAAAAATATATGAGTGCCCTTACTTCGTAGCACGAATACTATAAAGATTATTCATGAAGGTTGGTAGCTCTCAAAAATAAAATTTTGATATATGATCAAGCTGAGAAAAATAGAATCTATTTAATTTAATATGTTTATACATGCAGCAGTCTAATGCCAATGAAATATTTAAAAATTATATATAAAATATGGATTTATTGAGAAACCCAAGGACCAATATTTTTTAAATGTCATAGACATAAACAAAGAATATATAATGTGTCCCTTGATTAAAATAACAGCAAGACAGCCTTTCTTGATATACTCTATGATAACTTCCTATTAAAATAACTGCACTGAAGGCATAAGAAAAGATGAAAAACAACATCTCAGTGTTAGATAACTCTTAACCACATGTTATCATATGAGAGTACCTAGTTGGTGGGGACAAGATTGGTATATAAGAAAAAGAAATGATAACTGATGAAAGTGTTGTTTATAGGGGATATGTGAGGAACTTGCCTTTAAAGTAGGAGCCTTGAGTTTTTATAGTAATTTGAATTAAAAGAATATAGAATGGGTATAAAATTCAAGAATGTTTCAAGTGTTTTTATTAGTAATATGAAAGTATATTTACATCTAAGATTTTTTTTTCCTGGAAAATAGAATATAAGGTCATCTACTGAGCATGAGAGGAGAAACAAGATATCATTAAGAGGATAAAGAAAAATATTTTTAATATACTCACAGTCTTTTCCCACTAGATTTCCAGAGTGCTGAAACTTCTACCCAGGAGATTAGAAGTTATTACTCTGAAATCTCACCAGCCAAAGAGGTAGCATGAGATTCAAGAAAAGAGGTAAATAATATTGAAAGAGAGAGAGACATTCAGGGAAACAAAAGAGACCTCTAAAAAGTTAAAACTACTAATAATTGATTAAAACAGTGTGCCAAATGAGAATTGCCATCACCACATGTTTTTGATCTATACAATTATGCTCTTTTAAACATATAACTTCATAATAACTGATCCAGAATATTTTAAACCTAAAAACAACTTCATAAGTCTGGTCCAGAATGTAGTTAGTTACCTTGCATTGTCCATGAGTTAATGGAATTTCTCTTCTATTTTCTATTACCTGTGGTCTGGATCCATGTTTTCATCGAAGTGTGAATGCTAGAGATGGGCTGTAAAAAACATGAAAGTAGAAAATATAAAGAAACCTGCTCTTCTGGCTACATTCCTGCTAGCTGCAGAAATAATAGCATTGATAGTATCAATATTCCCTATTATGATGAACACATACAGTGTTTATTATGTGATAAGATGATTATACATATCTTCATGTATTACATAATCTTAAATTCACAACTACCTTATGATGTGATTAGTTTTATAACAACTAGGCTTATACTTGCTACTTTATTTTTAAATAAATCACTTCTCCCATACTTTTATAACTAAATAGATGTTTATTTAAAAAAAAAAAAAGCACCGTTAATTGAAAAAGAAATAACCAAAGAGAATACTTTGGTTAAATTTACAAATAATTTGACAGCTGATTGCTCAATAGCAACACTGAAAGACAGAAATTATCATATGATTAAGTGATAAAGAGATATAACCTGTAATTCTATAAAACACAAAAACATAAAGAATAAAGGTAGCTGGTATAATGGAATAACCTGTGACATAAATTAATTGTTTCTTGGTGAAAACAGTATTATGTAGGGACACTATAATTCTTTATTTAAAATGTCCATTATTCAATATAAAATTAACAGATATGCCACTGGACAAGCCCATATGAGAACGAAAGAATGAAAAGGCAAGAAGAAAAATATACAAAAGAAATAGACCATTGTTGGGCAGATTATAGCATTAGTAGATAGACCTTCAAATTATTATGATTAATTGTTCAGAAGAACAGATAACAACTTGAAGAATTTTAACAGAGAATGATTTACTCTAAGATAAACTCATTTGTTTCTTTCCTGTACTAGAGTTCCTGTTTCTAGAAAAACAAAATTCAGCAGTGGGAATTTAAAATTCTTATTTTGGTTTAACAATAGATTAGATAAAGCAGAAGGAAAAAAAAATGTAGACTATAGGTAGGTGGGTAAAAAAAAATATTCAGACTGACATACAGAAAGGGAAAAGAAAAATGAAAAATACATACATGAAAATAAGATAGTAGATATTTCTGTCAAACTTCAATGAATCCAGAATGCCTATTATGGTCTCTAAAATAATAGCAAACAAACAAAACCCAGTATAAGAAGTGTATAACTAACAAGACCCTGAGATCAGGACCTTAGCCTAAATCAAAGGTTGGACATTTAATCAACTGAGCTACCCAGGTACCCCCCCAAAAAATTGCCCAACATTTTTAAAAAATAAACTAGATTGCTCATAAGAGGCACACTTTCATTTTTTATTTTATTGTATTTTTTTCCTTGTATTGCCCCATTGACTGCCACAATCAGACAGACGGAAAGCACGAGGACACATTTTTCTTGCATCTCTAGTGAAAACCTTAGCAGCAGACAGTAACTGCTACAAGTCTGTCAAATAGATGCATAAGAGGCACTAAACATAAGAACTCTGACAGGAGGAAAATTTTTAAAAAGACTATAGCATGGAAATACGAGTAATAAAGGTATAACTATACTAAAACCAAATACAAATTAAATTATTAATTGGACCCAGAGAACATATTTTATTTGATAAATCTATTAATACATAATGGTTATGAATAACAATTCTAAATGTGCATGTATTTAATACCATAGCCAATAGGATAACATAAGATATAATTTAGGTATAACTGAAAGAACAAATTTACAGACTTAATGGATATTTCCAACACTTCCTCTCATTATTAGACTACTCAGAACATCAGTAAAGATACAGATTTGGAAAACACAAAATCAGTAGACATAACAATTTAAGAAAATATGAAAAGAATTGAATATAGTTTTATTTAAGTACACGTGGAATGTTTATCAAAATTTACCATATATTGGGCTCTTAAGCAGATATCAAGATAACTTAGTTATTTAAATCATGAGAATGTTCTCTGACCACAGTGAGATTAATCTATAAATCAATAAAGGGGAGACAACTAGAAACATCCTTAAATTTTTGTAAATTAAATGACATACTTTTAATTCTTTTTTTTTTTTTTTAGAGAGCAAAAAAAAAGAAAAAGGGGGGGGGGGGGGGGGGGGGGGAAGGGGGGGGGAGTGGGGAGAGAGAATCCTAAGCAGGCTCCCCTCCTGGTGCAGAGCCCTATGTGAGGCTCAATCTCATAACCCTGACCCGACCCAAAGTCAAGAGTTGGATGCTTAACCAACTGAGCCACCCAGGTGCCCCAGTAAACACCATACTTTGAAATAACCAGGGGGTCACAGGGGAAAATAGAAAATACTTTGAGACAAATAAAAAGGAAAACACAGTTTACCAAAATTTCTGGGATGTAGTGATAGCAGTGCATAGAGGAACATTTACAGTAATAAACATATACATTAAAAAAAAATTTCAAATTGATAATCCAACTTTACATCTTAAGGAACTAAAAAAGAACAAACTTAACCCAAAGCTAACAGAAGAAAGGAAATAATGAAGATTAGAGCACAGATAAACAAAACAAAGAAGAACAAAGAAGAATCAGTAACACCAAGAGTTGATTCTTTGAAAAGTTAAAAAAGAGTAACAAACCTTTAGCTGGATGAATAGAAAAAGAAGACACAAATAACTAAGATCAGAATATTAGTTTGGGGAATTACCATCAACGTGCAGATAGAAAAACAATTTTAAGAGAACAATTGTATGAACAATTATATACCAAAAATTAGATAACCTATATGAAATGGGCAAATTTTCAGAAACACACGAATCACCAGACTGACTCAAGGAAAAAAATAAACATATCAGAACATAACTATAACAATTAAAGAGATTAAACCAGTAATTTAAAAACAAACAAAAGCCCCAAAAAACAAAATAAAACAAAAAAATCCTCCCAGTAAAAACAAGACAGGACCAGATTACTTCACCGGTGAATTCTACCAAATTTTTTTTAAGTAGGTTCCACACCCAGCATGGAACCCATCATGGGGCTTGAACCCACAACCTCAAGATCAAGACCTGAGCTGAGGGCAAGGGTTGGAAGCTTAACCAACTGAGCTACCCAGGTGCCCCTTTACCAAACTTTTTAAGAAAAATTTAATACCAGTCCTATTCAAAGTTTTTCAAAAATGAGAGGGAGCACTCCCTAACTCATTCTTTGAGGCCAGTATTAGCCTGATACCAAAGTCAGATAGATAAAAGAATATTATAGATCATTACCTTTTATAAATATAGATGCAAAAATCCACAACAAAATACTAGAAAATAATGAATCCAACAGCATATTAAAACAATTATATACTATGACAAAGTGGAATTTATCCCAAGAATGCAGGGTTATTCAACATAAGAAAATCAATGATTAATAGACTGAAGGATTTTTCAAAAACTACATGGCGTTGCAATTGATGCAGAAAAAGCATTTCACAAAATCTGACACTGTCATGATAAAGGAGAACTCAGAAAATTAGGAAAAAAATCACAGCTAAAATCATACTCAGTGATGAAAAACTGAATGCTTTTCCTCTAATATCAGGAACAAGATGAGGATGTCTGCTTCCACTGCTTCTGTTTAACCTAATGAGTCTAGGCAGAGTAATCAGCCATGAAAAAGATATATAAGGCACTCAAATTAGAAAGGGAGAACTAAAACTATCTTCCTTTGCAGATGACATAATCCTTTATGTAGAAAATCCCCAAAATAATCCACAAAAGCCCCTACTAGAACTAATAAATGAATTCAGCAAAATTACAGATAAGATTAACACATTAAAAAAAGTTTTGTTTCTTTGTGCAGCAAATAATAACCTGAAAGGGAAATTTAAAAAGCAATTTCATTTGTAAAGGAAACCTATGGAATAAATACCTATAATAAATTTAACCAAGAAGGTGAAGGCATGCACACTGAAAATTATAAAACATTTTTGAAAGAAGTTAAGAAAGAGCTAAATGAATAAAAAACATTTCATGTTCATGGATTGGAAGACTTATTATTGTTAGGAAGGCAATATTCCCCGAAAGCAATCTACAGATGCAGTATAACATCTATCAACCATTCAACGACCTTTTTTTGCAGTCCTGGAAAAGCTGACTCTCAAATTCATATGGAATCAAATGGACCAAAACAATATTGGAAAAGAAGAGCAAAGTCGTAGGACTCACACTTCCTGATTTTAAATTACTACTAAGATACAATAATTGAAACAGTGCATTACCAAAATAAGGATGGACATATTCTCTAATGGAATAGAATTGAAAGTCCAAAATAAAGCCATATGTCTACAGCCAATTATTTTCAACAAGAGTGCCATGGCCATTCAATGGGGAAAGGTATACTCTCTTCAAGAATACTCTCTTCACACTTGAGGACAACTTGTATCACATGCAAGATGATGAAAACGGACCACTCACACCATATACAAAAATTTTTTTAAAAGTGGTCAATGGCCTAAATATAAGCACTAAACCTATTAAACTCTTAGAAGAAAACATAGAAGTAAATCTTCATGACCATGGATTTAACTATGGATTCTTAGATATAACATTAAAAGCACAAGGAACAAAAGAAAAAATAGATATATTGAACTTCATCAAAATTATACATTTTTGTGCATCAAAGAACATTGAGGTAGGTGAAAAGAAAACCTATAGAACTGGGGCACCTGGGTGGCTCAGTCGTTAAGTGTCTGCCTTCAGCTCAGGTCATGATCCCAGGGTCCTGGGATGGAGCCCCGGATCAGGCTCCCTGCTCAGCGGGAAGCCTGCTTCTCCCTCTCCCACTCCCCCTGCTTGTGTTCCCTCTCTCGCTGTGTCTCTCTCTGTCAAATAAATAAATAAATAATCTTAAAAAAAAAAACAACCTATAGAACAGAAGAAAGTATTTACAAATAATATATTTGATAAGGGTGTAGTTACAACATATATTAAGAATACTTAAAACTCAACAACACAAACATCCCAATTAAAAAAATGAGCAAAGGACTTGAATAGACATTTCTCCAAAGAAGATAAAGAAACGGTCAATGCACATGAAACTATGTTTAACATAATTATTCATATGGAAATGAAAATTTAAAGTCCAAAGAAATAACCCTTCACATCCACTAGGACGGCTGTATAACAACAACACTCGCACCAGCAACAGTAGTAAAACAGAAAAGCATAAGTGTTGGCAAGGATGTGGAGAATATATAAGTGTCATAATTTCCTGGCGTGACTGTTGACTAGTTCAGCCCCTGGGGAGAAAGTTTGATGATTCCCCAAGAAGTTAAATACAGAATTAACATATAACGCAGAACTTCCACTTCTATTTGAATACCCACAAGAATTGAAAATAGGTACTCAAACAAATATATGTAGATGCATATCACAGAAGCACTACTCACAATAGCCTAGAGGTGGAAACAACCCAAGTGCTTCTCAAAAATGAACAGATAAACAAATGGGATATGTACATAAAATGGAATGATAGTGAAAAAAAGAATGAAGTCCTGATAAATATTATGTCACATATTGTATAATGCTGTTTATATGAAATATCCAGACAGTGTGAATTCATAGAGACAAAAAGCAAATTGGTGGTTGCCAGGTCATAGAGAGAAGGAAAAATATGGAGTAAGTGCTTACTATGTATGGTGTTTTCTTTTGGAGTGAAGAAAATGTTTAGATAAAGATGGTGGTTGCACAACATTGTGATTATACTTAATGCCACTGAATTGTTCATTTAGAAATGATTAACATGGTAAAATAATGATTTACATAATATGAATTTCAACTCAATAAAAGGAGTGACATCTCTCAGAAACAAATCATATGTAACTCAGATGACTTGGCAAATCAGTGGTGAGAAGTTGTACTGTGTATTAAGTACTAATAGTGAGAAGAGGCTAATTAGCCAAATAAAGAGAAAAAAATAGCCTTAAGGACAAGAGCACAGCTGTCATAAACCACCTACCATGAGGTGTTGGAGGGGTCTGGGTGTCCTCCCACCAAGATGGAAAGACCTAAACTTGTGTTACTACACCAACTACATATAAAGAAAAAGAAGTCATACCTTGTAACTGTCATAGTCAGTACAAACATGTTGATGGACTGAATTGTGTCCCCCCAAAATTCATATGTTGAAGTTCTACCCCCAGTACCTAACCAGTTACTGGGTTTGGAGGTAGGGCCTTTGTTTATTTATTTTTTTAAGATGTTATTTATTCATTAGAGAGAGAGAGCACACAAGAGGGGGGATGGGCAGAAGCAGACTCCCTGCTGAGCAGGGAGCCTGACAACACAGGGGTCAACGCAGGGCTCAATCCCAGGACCCTGAGATCATGACCTGAGCCGAAGGCAGATGCTTAACCAACTTAGCCACCCAGGCACCCCTGGAAGTAAAGAGATAATTAAGGATAAATGGAGGTCATATAGGTGGGTCCTCATCCAATATGACTGGTGTCTTTATAAGAGGAAGAGATACCAGGAAAGTTCACCCACAGGAAAAAGGTCACATGTGGGTGGCTATCTGCAAGCAAAGGAAAGAGAGACTGCAGAAGAAACTAAATCTGCTGGCACTTTGATCCTGTACTTCCAGTCTCCAGAACTGTGAGAAAATCAATTTTTGTTATTTAAGCTACCCAGTCTGGTATTGTTATGGCAGCCCTAGCAAACTAATACAAAAGCATGTAAATCTATATTTTATCTTTCATATGTCTGTGTGAAATTATTTTGAAAGGTCTCATGCACATTGAATTTATTTTTTTATTTACTTTTACTTTTTATTTACTTTTTATTTTATTTTATTGTTTTGTTAGTCACCATACATTGCATCATTAGTTTTTGATGTAGTGTTCCATGATTCATTGTTTGCGTATAACACCCAGTGCTCCATGCAATATGTGCCCTCCTTAACACCTATCACCGGGCTAATCCATCCCCCCACCCCCTCCCCTCTAAAACTCTCAGTTTGTTTCTGAGTCCATAGTCTCTCATGGTTCGTCTCTCCCTCTGATTTGCCCCCTTCATTTTTCCCTTCCTTCTCCTAATGTCCTCCATGCTATTCCTTATGTTCCACAAATAAGTGAAACCATAAGATAATTGACTTTCTCTGCTTGACTTATTTCACTTAACATAAGTTCTGCATAAAAGGGCATTTTGTAAACTATAATGTTTTCACAAATGCAAAGCAATGTCATTAATATTTAGGATGTTCTACGAGTACATTGTTTGCAATGCATTGATTTGTATATGGTTCATAGGAATATTCTGAGAACACAAGAAAATGTAATCTGTTTCTATGTCATAAACAAATGTAACTTCACACATATTGTTTAGGGGGTATAGCTCAGTGGTAGAGCATTTGACTGCACACATATTGTTTAATGTGTCCAATAAAATCTAACATACAGTATTGGCAGGACTTCATGTGTATGTAATTATACATGAGAATATAATGGCTTCATAAAGTGTGTTCTGGCTTTTATGACAAAAGTATTAGGCAGTATGTGCTATTTTCATACTATTTATTATATTTGACTGTTGAGAATAATATTTCTATTGGAAGTAAAAGTTTATCTTTTACCTTCTCCCATTGTCCCTCGATTTTTTTCAAACCCAGCGTCTTTTGCTTAATACTTGTCTGAATTTGGCACAAGCAAGCTTGTGAGAAACTATTTCTTAATCCATTAAAGCAATACTTAAGTTGCTATAGATGTCAAGTAAGATAAAAGAATGAACATGTCTTTGTAAATTACAGAACATGGTGATATTATGTAAGTTTTATATGTTATGGCTCAGCAATTCATGTCTCTGGTAGGAGTGTAATAGTTGTTTGTGGCAAGGCGTGGTAGGAGAGGTGATGGAAAGGGAATATTAGCAGATCAGAGAAGTGTAAGGAGCTTTCATGGAAATTGAATATTAAGTCTTTCTTGTCAAATAGATGCTGTGGAAGGAGAGGACAGGAAGACAACTGGAAGAGATCTTAGTGTGATGATACAGAAGGGAAAGTAATAATGACATAATTAATACTGGGGAAAATGGCACAAAAGCATGAATTTAGATATAAAATTCAATGGCTTCCTTCTTCTCACCTTCAGCAAGGGGGGAGCTGAAAGGAGGAAAATTCCAAACAAGAAGCAGCATCTAATGTCACCTCCAAGAAACAAGGAGGCAGGGGGGTGGGGGGATGGGTTAGCCTGGTGATGGGTATTAAAGAAGGCACGTTCTGCATGGAGCACTGGGTGTTATACGCAAACAATGAATCATGGAACACTACATCAAAAACTAATAATGTAATGTATGGTGATTAACATAACATAAAAAGAAAGAAAGAAACAAGGAGGCAGAGGGTGGGTGAGTCTTACCCCAGTATTCTCCAGGACAAATGTTTCCAAATCCAGAGGAGAAATGAAATTACTCCTGCTTTCCTAGAAGTCCCTCTCTGCCACAGGAATCAATGTCATTTTCCATGTTTAAAAAACGAAATATAATTAAATGCACAGATCTTAAATATATAGCTCAAAAGGATTTGGACAAATGCAATACCAGTGTAACCCATACCCCCATTAACAAATATTTAATAAAGAAAAGTCCTTTGTGATACTCACCAGGAAACCCTCTTTCTTCTCACCCAAAAGATACACTTTTCTTATTCTCAAAATAGATGTGTATGTGTTGTGTGTGTGTGTGCATGTGCACACACGCACCTGAATTCTTTCTCTGTGTATGTCTTTGTGATTCATTTGTGATGTTTTATGTATCCATAGTATATTCCTTTTATTGACAAATAATATTTCATTTGTTTTAAAAATCTACAATTTGTTTATCCATGTTCCCTAATACATAGTTGAGTTGTGCTGTTGCCAGATTGTGACTTTTATGAATAGAAATGGTATTATTTAATTTTTGTACATGTTAGAACCATATGTTTGAATTTTATTGGGTAAATAAATAAATAAATTCCTAGAAAGGAATGGTTATGTTATAGAGTGTGTGTATTTTTAACTTGCAAAAATCTGCCAAATTTTTTCCCAAGTGGAAAAATGTGCAAACATTTTTTTTTAAAGATTTTATTTATTTATTTGAGAGAGAGAGAGAGCACATGAGAGGGGGGAGGGTCAGAGGGAGAAGCAGACTCCCTGCTGAGCAGGGAGCCCGATGCGGGACTCGATTGTGGGACTCCAGGATCATGACCTGAGCTGAAGGCAGTCGCTTAACCAACTGAGCCTCCCAGGCACCCGAAATGTGCAAACATTTTAACATTCCCATCTGCAGTGTATGAGAGTTCTAGATGTTCTGTGTCCTCACCAACTTTTAGTGTTGTCAGTTATTTTAAAATAATTTTAGCCATTCTACAGGCTATAAAACAATTTCTCATTGTGGGTTTATTTATTTATTTATTTATTTTAGGAATTTGCCTTTTTTTTAAAAATTCATTTGAGAGAGACAGAGTGTGCGAGAACACAAGCAGGGAGGACGGTCAGAGGGAGAGGGAGAAGCAGACTCCCTGCTGATCGGGGTGCCTGATGCGGGGCTCGATCCCAGGACCCCGGGATCATGACCTGAGCCGAAGGCAGCCCCTTAACTAACTGAGGTGCCCCCTCATTGTATTTTTAATTTACACTTCCCTGATGATGTACACACTACTGAGCACCATTTCCTGTGCTTATTCACTATTCATATATCTGCCTTCAGGGAGTATCTATCACATCCTTTGCTATGACAGTCTGATAGGATGTACAATAAACATTTTTTCCCAAGGTGTGGCCTTTTTTTTAATGGTGACTTTTAAAATTTTATATAGTATGATTTGAAATTTTTTGTTGTTCTATATTATGGTTAGTGCTTTTTGTGCTCTCTCTACTGACCGTATAAATGCTAATCTATCCTTGGATTGTCTACTCAGCTCCATTAGTTCCATTAATCTACTTTTTTTTTTTTACACCAATACCACACTATCTGATTACTCTATCATTACAATAATTTTTGAAATAAGCCAATGTAAAACCTCAGATGTTGTGTTAGGTTCATTGCATAGCCATATAAACTTTAAAAGCACCTTAGTAATATCTATTTTAAAACTTGTTCATGTTTTAATTGGGATTTTGTTGAATTTACAGATTATTTCATGAAAAATAGATTATCTTAACAGTATTGAGACTTTTAATCAGAGAATATGGTATAGCTTTCCATATACTTGGGTATTTTCAGTATCTCTCAGTAATATCTTGTCATTTTAATGTAAAGGTCTTAAGTATATTTCACTAAATATATCCCTAATTATGTCAAGTGGTATGATATTATTGTTAATTATAATGTTACTTTCACTTAATTACCCAGCTGCTGCTTTTATATAAAAATAAAATTGATTTTTGTATTTTGAGCCTTTCTAAATTCACTTACTATCTCCTGCTATGTCTGGTAGTTTCGGGGAGAATTCCAGAGAAATGGCTATGTACACAATCGTGTCATATAAAAATGATAATGTTTCTTCTTCCTTTCTGAATATTATACATTTTACTTCTTTCCCTTGCCTTTGGGCCATGGATATGAAATCTAGTAAAATGTTGAATAGAAGTGGTGAGTGCACAAGTCCTTGCTTTTTTAGAACACATGCCATAGTTTACATTTATGGATTATGAGTATAGTCATTTTCTAATGTTGCCATAATGAGTTATCACAAATTTTAGTGGCTTATGATGGTACAAATTTGTTATCTTACAGTTCTGTAGGTTAGAAGCCCAACACAAGTCTCCCTTGGTTAAAATCAGTGTCAATAGGCTGTATTCCTTTCTTTTTTTTTTTAGGTTTGTTTATTTATTTATTTAGAGAGTGTGGTGGGAGGGGGGCACAGGGAGAGGAGAGACAGAATCTCAAGCAGGCTCCCCGCTAAGCGTGAAGCCCCGAAGCTGGGCTCGATCTCACAACCCTGAGATCATGACCTGACCTGAAATCAAGAGCCGGATGCCCAACTGACTGAGACACCCAGGTGCCCATAGGTTGTATTCCTTTCTTGAGGCTTTAGGGGAAAGTCTGTGTCTTTGACTTTTGCAGGTTCTAGAGGCAATCCACATTTCTTGACACTGGCCTCTTTCTTTCATCTTCACAAGTTTGTTGAGTCCTTTACACGCTGCCATCTCTCTGACTACAGCTAGGAAATAGTCTCTACTTTTAAGGACTCATGTTCTTAGATTTACCCCACTCAGTTTATCAAGGATAATCTTCCAGTCTCAAAGTTTTTAGTTAATATTAATTACATTTGTGAGCTCCCTTTTGCCATAGAAGATAACATATTCACAGGGTCCAAGGATTAAGATACAAGGCATTGTTCTTTCTACCTTAATGATATCTATAGGTCTTTTTATAAATGCCATTTTCCAGATCAAAGAAGTTTTTTTCTCATGCTAGTTAACTCTGAGAGACTTTATTTTTATTATAAATGATTGTTTAATTTTGTTTAATGCTGTTTCTACTCTGTTGATCATGTGACTTTTCTCCTTTACTTCATTAATGTTATGAATATATTGATTTTTAAATGTAGAACCAACCTTGCTTCCTTAGGATAAATGTCTCTTGTTCATGATGTGTTATTTGTTTTATGTTAATGGATTAATGCCAATATTTGATGAATATTTTTTATATGTTCATAAGAGACTTTACTCTGTAATTTTTTCTTTTTGAAATGTCATCGTCATTCTTATCAGAATTGTGCTGACAGAAAACAAGTTGGGGAGCTTATTTTACTTTATATATGAAAGAATTTTATGATGTTAGTATTATATTTTTCTTACATATTTAATAAAACTCACCAGTGAAGCCATCAGACCTGAAGTTTTCTTTGTGAGAAGCTTTCTTTTTTAAAGAAATTTTATTTATGTATTTGACAGAGAGAGAGAGAGAGCACAAGTAGGCAGAGAGGCAGGCAGAGGGAGAGGGAGAAGCAGGCTCTCTGCTGAGCAGGGAGCCCGATGCGGGGCTCAATCCCAGGACCCCGAGATCATGACCTGAGCCGAAGGCAGACACTTAACGACTGAGCCACCCAGGCACCCCATGTGAGAAGCTTTTGAAATGAAAAATAAATTTCTATAGTAGACATGGTATTATTTAGATCTTTTATTTGTGACTGTATATATTCTGAATTTTTTAATTCAAGGAATTTTTCAATTTTATCTACTAATGTGTTTCTGAGTTTTCACATATTTTGGAGCTTAACTAAAGACATTGCTATTGGTTTTAATTTTAGTTCAGTCAGTAAAAGATCATAGTCTGTGTAATGAAATCCTATGAAATGTTTAAGACTCATTTTCTGATCAAGCATATATTCTATCTTGGTTAATGCTTAACATGCTCTTTAAAAAGTGTTTGTTGGAAAGTGTTGGTAGTATGTCTACAAATTTCAATTAATTAAAATGATTGATGGGGGCACCTGGGTGGCTCAGTCGTTAAGTGTCTGCCCTCGGTCATAATCCCAGGGTCCTGGGTTTGAGCCCCGCATCGGGCTCCCTGCTCAGCAGGAAGCCTGCTTCTCCCTCTCCCACTCCCCCTGCTTGTGTTCCTGCTCTCGCTATCTCTCTCTCTGTCAAATAAATAAAATAAAATCTTTAAAAAAATTAAAAAAAAATGATTGATAGTATTTTTAAATCTTCATCCTTACTGGCTTTTTGTCTACGTATTCTATCAATTATTATAGGAACAAATGCCAAGGGCACCTGGGTGGCTCAGTTGGTTAAGCGACTGCCTTCGGCTCAGGTCATGATCCTGGAGTCCCGGGATCGAGTCCCACCCACATCGGGCTCCCTGCTCGGCAGGGAGTTTGCTTCTCCCTCTGACCCTCCTCCCTCTCATGCTCTCTCTCTCTCTCATTCTCTCTCTCAAATAAATAATAAATAAAAAATCTTTAAAAAAAACAAAAACAAGGGGCGCCTGGGTGGCTCAGTTGGTTAAGCGACTGCCTTCGGCTCAGGTCATGATCCTGGAGTCCCGGGATCGAGTTCCGCATCGGGCTCCCTGCTCAGCAGGGAGTCTGCTTCTCCCTCTGACCCTCCTCCCTCTCATGCTCTCTCTCATTCTCTCTCTCTCAAATAAATAAATAAAATCTTAAAAAAAAAAAAGGAACAAATGCCAATATAGTTAACTGAAATTGTGACTGTGTCTCTTTCTCCCTTTAGTTCTTCTAGGTTCTGTTGCACATATCTGAATTTCTACTATGTGCGTGCATTTCTAGACTTGCATTGTTTTCTTGATAACTCACCCTTTTTATTATCGGGGGGTATCCTTTTACCACTGGTGTCAAACTCTTGGTTGGAGTCTATTTGGTATAGAGTTACACAGCCTTCTTATGCTTAGTGTTTCTACAGTTTGAATTTTCTGCTCTTTTAATATCAATCTGGGACTTTAGTACTTAAAAAATGTGTCTCTTATATTTGCTTATATTTGCCTGTGCTTTTGTTGTCATTTCCAAGAATCACTGCTTAGATCAATGTCATGAAGTTTTTCCCTTGTTTTCTTCTAGGAGTTTTACACTTGTATGCCTTATCTTTAAGTCTCTAATCCACTTTATGTTAATTTTTATGCGTGGTATAAAAATAACGGCCCAATTTCAATCTTTTGCATAGTAAGTGGAATTATATCAAACTAAAAACCTTCAGCACAGCAAAGGAAATAATTAACAGAATGAAAAGATGACCTGTTGGATGTAAGAAAATATTTGCAAACCATATATCTGATAAAAGGGCTAATATTGAAAATACATAATGAAATCTAATAATTCAATTCCAAAAACACCCCAAATAACCTGATTAAAAAGTGAGCAAAGGACTTGAATAGACATTTTTTCAAAGAAGAACTACAAATGGCCAGCAGGTATATGAAAAGATGCCCCATATCACTCATTGTCAGGGAAATACAAATCAAAGCCACAGTGAATTATCACCTCATACCTATTGGAATAAAAAAAAAAAAACCAAAGATGACAAACACTGTTGAAGATGTAGAGAAATTTGAACCCTTGTACACTGGTGGGAATGGTGCAACCCCTATGGAAAACAGGGGGGTCATGAAATTTTTAAAAAGAACTACCATATGATCCAGCAATCTCACTTCTGGGTATATATCCAGAGAAATTGGAATCAGGATTTTGAAGAAATATTTGCATTCCCACGTTTGCTACTGCATTATTCACAATAGCTAGTATTTGGAAATTACCTAAATGTCCATCAGCAGGTATATGAATAAAGAAAATGTGCTATATACATACAGTATACAATACAATAATAATTTGACCTTAAAAAAAAGAAGGGAATCTTGTCATATGTGACATAATAAACCTTGAGGATGCTAAGTTAAATAAGTCAGTCACAGAAGGGCAAATGCTGCATGATTTCACTTATATGATGTATCTAAAATAGTTAAACTCATAGAGGCAGAGAGTAGAATAATGATTGTCACGGGTTAGAGGGAGGGGTAAATGAGGAGACGCTGCTCTATGAATATAAAGTGTTATTGTAAGATGAGTAGGTTCTAGAGACCAGCTGCACAACATCATACCTACACTTTATACGATATCGTACACTTAAAATTCTGTTACGAGGGTAGATCTCTTGCTAAATGTTCTTACTACAATTTAAAAAAAAGTGTTTCTATTTAAATAGATATAGTGGCTTTGAGTGTTTAGTCAATTTACGTTTACTATCTTTATTTATATGTTTGTAGTTATGTCTACTACCTTGGTATTTGCTTTATATTTGTTTCTTCTCTGTTCCTGCATTCCTGCCTTATTGTTAATTATTTTTAATATTTCTGTTCTCTTTTCTGTTGATATTTTAGCTTTACAGTTTTTGTATGTATGTGTGTGATTGCTCTGGGTATTGCAGTGTATGTCATGATCTTATCATAGACAAATATTCAAATTATATTTTATTTTACAAGCAACACAAGAACCATAAAACTGTATGTTTCTACATAGCTCTTTATAGTCTTTTATACTATTGAAGTTATGCACTATAATTTGGGGCCATGATTTCTTTCAGTGATTTTTCTGCATCAATCTCTCTCCTCTCTCCTTTCCTATGGGACTCAAATTATAGGATATTAGACATCTTGATATAATCCCATGGGTCACTGGGGCTCCTTTATTTTATTTCTTCTTTTTTTTAAAAATCCTTTGAATCTTTGCGCTTCAGTTTGAATACCTTGTATAAATAGTAAGTAATGTAATTTAGTAATAGTAAATAGTAAAAATAGTAAGTAAGTAATTTTCAAATTAACTGTTCATTTCTCATGCAGTTTCTGTCTTCTACTAAGTTCATCCATCTATCTAGGGATATTTTTATTTTAGTTATTGTATTTTTCCATCTTGAATTTTTATTCGATGCCTTTTAATAGTTTCCATTTCTTTATTAATATTGCCTTTATTTTTATTTATATTATCTACCTTTCCTTTAATTCATTAATCCTATTTATAATGCTAAGTTTTAATTATGTATCTGCTAATTCTAATATCTGTATTATCCCTCATTTTATTTTTATGACTGTTTTCTTTTCCTGGCTATTGTCACATTTTTTTTTGCTTTTTTTTTTTAATATAAACTTAGATTTTACGCTTGACATAGTAGATGCCATATTGTTGAGAGTCTGGATTTTGTTATCTTCCTTTAAAAAGTACTGAATTTTGTTACTGCTGGCACAGATAGACACTTTTGCTCCTTAATACTTCAGCTGTATTCTGTGCCCAAGCCAATCCGCCATTTCCTCCACTGCTGCTGCTCTTTGTTTGGATTTTACTTCCCTATGCTGCTCTGTGAAAAGGGTTTCTAAGGCAGAAAGCTGGTGTTGATGTAGTGCTTCTGTAATTCGCTATACCCTGGGAAACAGCCTCATGCCATCTCTTGTCCAATGCCTCAGAACAGTTTTTTTGTATGTTTTTCTAGTTTTCCAGCTTCTTTCTTTTTTTTTTTTTTTAAGATTTTATTTATTTATTTGAGAGAGCGAGAATGAGAGAGAGAGAGCATATGAGAGGAAGGAGGGTCAGAGGGAGAAGCAGATTCCCTGCTGAGCAGGAAGCCCGATGCGGGACTCGATCCCGGGACTCCGGGATCATGACCTGAGCCAAAGGCAGTCGCTTAACCAACTGAGCCACCCAGGCACCCTCCAGCTTATTTTTTGTATATTTTTATGGTGGGAGGATAAGTTCAGTATCCATTAATTTGTCCTGGATAAAATTGTAGGCTCCCTTTATTATTTTAGCTTGATTAAATAACTACTATTATAGCTGGGAGGAGGGATTTGGATTCAGTAAAGCTAATCATGTCTGTGCTAACTTGCTGGGAATGGCTAGCACTCCCTGTATGGACAGATGAAAGATGACTCCAAACTTTGCGGTGAAAGAGAGAAGGCAAGGGGGTCAACACTCAGAGACGAAGACCCTTTACTCTTTTCAGCTCCCACTTTTATTGGTCCTTCAGGGTATCCTTATCACTGTTTCTCAGGCACTTGATGTGTGACAAGGAGTCTTACTGGAACTAGGAAGATTTATGGGAAAGATAAGATATGCTAATCTGTGTGTGCTAAACATAGCCCAAGGGACAATGCATACATCTCTTAGATCACAGGGCAGCTGTTTGGGCTAAGAGAGCTTCGGGGAAGGTAACTCCCCGAGGCATTCCAATGGCAGAGTGGTCATGCGGGCCCTGGCGTTCCAAAGGCCCACGCTCTTCTCCGAAAGACTTCCCTCACCCCAGGCAGTCTCCTTGTTACATTTTAGCAAGCCAGGTATTGTGGCTGATTTCATGCTCTGCATTAACCCCAACACTAACTGTTCATTTTATTAATTTTTAATATATATAAAATAGCCTCTCTTTTTTCAGGATTGAATTGTTGAATTCCATGTATCTTGTTATGCTGTGGATTTAATGTTGTGGTAACGGGAGAAAAGAATTAAGTTTTCCTTTCTCTTACACATACTTAGTGTATGTTCTATGTATGACATGGTAATTTTAGTGTTAGGTGAAAGAGGCCAAGTGACTATTAATCTGTCTTTTGAAACTAGAGAGGCAGAAAATAAAATGCCAGGACCAAGTGTTATAGATATAATGTGACCTAAACTAAGATTCTCTTGTTGTTATGAGTGAAATGAAATATATTTAAATATTAAAGAATTAAGTGGGTTGGAATGGCAGTTTGTCATTTTAAGTCCCATTATAGACTTGTGTATGTTTATGCAAGTTTAAATAGCCTTAAGTTTAAAAATATATGAAGTAGAATAGATTATTAAAAATATTACTTATGATACCAAATTTTCCTCAAGGAAATTATATTCCTTTGTTCACCAAATTTGAAATTCCTCCACCTTTTTTATTCCTATCACAATATATCTGAATGTGTGTATATTAATTCTGTCAATTAACATACATGTGCTCCAACATAAAGTCAGATTCTCTTGAAAATATAAAGTAGGAGTACTCTTCCCTTTTTGAATAGGAAAACTGGGAAAATAGTATTTTATTTATTCTGGGGAAAATAATATTCTGGAGACAGATTTTTTACCTTGAGGATATATCAACATTTTGATCAGGAAATTCATTACATCAATGTTTACATACTAAAGGATTAGTCTTTATTCTAGACATTTCAGTTTTTGATTAAAATTTTAGAAGACATCATTAATATTATGATCAACATTTGATGATATACGGCTAAAAAATAGTTGTGGAGTAGCCAACTTTTAAGCTAGCTTAACATTTATATTCTTCTTCGATTTTTTTGAGCCACTTAGTCAGAAAATTATTTTATCCCAACATGTTTTCAATATTGAAGTTTTTAAATAGATTTTTGCAATGAAATTGATACCAATAGCATGAATTTCACACAGTAAAGTCCTCTTTTCCTTTGAACTCAACTTTATATCAGCCCCTTTTTCATATCCTTGAAATTTCTATCATAGAAGTTAGTAAACATGTCACCTCAATTATCCAACACCAACCAGACATTTTCCAATTGCCACATAAATCAAAATAAGAGATTCTCTTCCTATTATTTTTTCCTGGATAAAACTTCACCAGTTGGCCTGCTTTTTCTTTCCCTTAATTATTTTTGGTGGAGAGTTTGAATTTTTATTTTTATTATTTGTGGACATAGATCATGCCTTCAAGAAGCTTAAAAATGTAATAGTAAGATATTATTATTATTATTTTAAAAGATTTTATTTATTTATTTGACAGAGAGAGACATAGTGAGAGCCGGAACACAAGCAGAGGGAGTGGGAGAGGGAGAAGCAGGCTTCCCGCAGAGCAGGGAGCCAGATGTGGGACTCGATCCCAGGACCCTGGGATCATGACCTGAGCCGAAGGCAGATGCTTAATGACTGAGCCACTCAGGCGCCCTGGTAAGATATTATTAATGCAGTGAAATAATTAGAACAAAACTAGGTGACTAAAGAGTAGATGACTTAAAAGTCAGAATTATAAAACTGCCCAGGAAGCGGGACATAAGTAGTGAAGGCTTCATGAAGGAGACTGAATGTAAGTTAATATTTATTAATAAAAACTAATGTTTAATGAGTATTTACAGAGTTTCAGGCATTTGTGTAATGTTTTTGCATGTATATTTTAATTGAGTTTTTACCAGGACCTTACTTATAAGTAAATACTATAAATAAGTTTCTTAAATTGCAAATGATAAATCAAATTTAAATAAATAATAATTTGACCAGGATAATATGGCAACACATGCTGCTTAGTTAGAATTTATCAGTTACTGTAACTAAGGGGCTGTTCTATTAACCACAGTACTTTGAAGCAGAGGTTAAAATTGGCCCTGTGGAGTGAGAAAATCAATACTGATGCAATACTAATATAGCAGGGGTTGGCAAACTTTACCTGTTAAGAGCCAGATAGTAAAATATAAATATTTTAGGCTTTTCAAACCATACATTCTTCATGGTAACTATTCAGCAATGTGGTTCTATCACAAAAACAGACTTAGACAATACACAAATGGGTGTGGCTGTGTGCTGATAAGCCTTTAATTACAAAATAGGCAGTGACCCAAATTAAGCATGTGGTGACCCGTAGATTGCCAACCCCAATATATGGTCCCAGCTGGTTTTTGTTTTATTCCGCCAAGGAAAAACAAATGATAATACTCTAGTTTTAAAAGAACAATAGAGTTGTTTATACATCACAGAAATAAGTTTTATAAGACAACTATAAGTTTACATATCTTAAATGCATAGACACAACACCTAAAGATATATAATACATCAAATGCTCAATGCATAGTATAAAGAATTACACTGAGGATCCTATGTGAGTCTTTCCCTTGTCTCTTGACACCATTCTTTCATTCAACAAATGTTCTAACATCAAAAAACCTATCTATTTTATACAGATGGTCATCATTAGCTACCAGTAATTAGGTTGTTTTGGAAGCCTCTTTCTAAATTTTCAGCTCAGTTTACTGGCATGATGGGTATTGCTGATTTTCACTAAGTGGAGAAAAGGAAGCCAGGACTACTTTCTAAGGTGAGTGCAGTTGTAGTACATATCAGGGTAATTTGTCAAATTAGGCACTGCAAACAAACAGCAATGGAATCACTTGGTTTAGGTTTTAAGGTTATACTTTTTCACAAGATTTTTGCTAATAATTGAGTATTCAGGAGAAATATTACCCCCTTTTAATAAGTTAAGAATATTTTCAGGAGTTCTATGTGGTATTCTAATAAGCTTATTGAGTTCTGTTGGGAATGTCATTTCCTTGGGGATTTAGAATGACAATTGAGAATATATTGTTTTGTTTGTTTTTAAAGCTCTATCACATGGACTTTACAGTTTAGTGGCAGGGTTAAGGATATATTATAATTTAGCAGTAATATTGATGCTCAAGGTATTTGAGATACCGGGGCTGTTCAATAGCTCTACTTTAGAAACAAACTTTCTGATGATGATGTCTTTAAATCTGCTCCATGTCCTGGTCAGCCTTGGCTCAGGAACAGAGCAAGGCTGAAAACATCTGTATTAGCTTGCTAGGATTGTTGTAACAATCTGCCACGAATTGGGTGGCTTAAATAACAGAAATGTATTTTCTCAGAATTCTGGAGTTTAGACGTCTGAGATTTAGTGTCAACAGGGTTGCTGCCTTCTGAGGGTTTTAACAAGGAATCTGCTCCAGTAGTTTGGCTTCTGGTGGTTTGCTGGCAGTCTTTGGCATTCCTCGACCTTCCTGTAAATCCCTAAGATCTGCCTTCATCTTCGTATGGCATTCTCTCTGTATGCATGTTTTTGTCCAAATTTCCCTTGTTTTAAGAACCTTATTTATTGGGTTAGATGCCCACCCTGCTCCATTATGACCTCATCTCAACTAATTACATTTGCCACAATCCTATTTCCAAAAAATCCACATTCTGAGGTATTGTGGATTAGGATTTCAACATATGTAATTTGGGGAGATACAATTCAACCTATAACAATATCCATGAAGGGGTTTCACGTAAATAATATTCAGGTCTATGAGTCAGAAAGATTCAGTTCTCTGAGACAGACTGACCCATCTTTTGCCACCAAGTAAATATTGGGTACGAATTTGTAGTGCTCTACTTTCTACTTACTTTAATTTTAAATATAACATTGTAGAAATATTTTATCTTTAATATGAAATATTAGGGAACAATATAAGTCAATCCAAGGTATCTGAAAACATCCTAGAAACTAATATGTTATCCTTACCATAGAAAGAAAAAATACCAAAGGTCCATGATTTCTTTTAAAAGGTTATGATTAATAAAAACAGGTCATTATTTAATTCCTGTAGAAAATTAGTTGGGTTGTGTACATCATTTGTATATTTTTACCAGTGAAAATTTAACAAAAATCATTCTCCCACTGGTATTTATATACTATGATGTTTTAAAGTATTATTTGTCTAAGTTATAAACTATATTTCTAGTCCTTTAAAAACTTTCACATAAAGCATTTACAATTTTTTCATTGTTACAAGATTAATGATTGTGCCTCAGTTTAAAAATATTCAGTAAAATATTTTATAAAGACTAGGTATTTTAGTTTTAAAATTATCTTTTGAGTACCATATGCATTCAAAATGGCCATCACAGATTGTAGTTATACTCTCCTTATATTATATTTTAACCTGTTTAAAACTTGTTTAGCTGTGATAATAGGCCAACAGATTTTTTTGTGTGTCAATGACATAATCTTACTTTTTCTCAATGTTTAAAGAGATGATGATTACATGAATATAAATGAATTGACCTTGTCAATTCTATTACACCAGATAGTCTGATAATGCAGAAGATACATGTATTTTTTAAAATACAATATTAGTTTTCTCTTATACTGAATTAAAATTTTCAGCATGCTTACTATTACTGTGGCAATAGGTAGGTAGTTTAGCATTGTGATGAGATTATACTTATAATTGCCTAGGACAAGTGTTTATTGCTTTGGTTTGTTATTTTGATAATACTCTTTCTCTTTACACATGAATTTCATTATAGACTGAAACCACTTTTTTTTTGTTTTAATTTTATTTTGGAAGAATTTTAGATATGCAGTAGAGTTCCTAAGATAGTACAGAGGTTTCCTGTGTATATTTTACCCAGCTTTCCCTAATGTCAACCTTTTATATAACAATGGTACTTTTCTCAAAACTAAGAAATTAATATTGATGAAATACTATGAAATCAGACTTTATTTGGATTTAACCAATTTTCCACTGTTTTTTTTTATATTCCAGGGGGATTTTTTCTATATTATCTTTATTTGTCACATCTTCTCTAATTTGTGACAGCTCTGTGTTTCCTTGTTTTTCATGACACTTAACGAATAGGGTTAAGACATTATGTAGAATGTCCTTCAATTTGAGTTTGTTTAATGTTTTCACATGATTGAATTAAGGCTGTGGATTTTGGGGGGAAATGCCACATAAGAGAAGTGCCCTACATCCTATCAGGGGGGTGCATGATATCCACATGAGTCATTACTCATGATGTTAAAGTTAACCATTTGTTTAAGTGGTCTCTGTCAGGTTACTATTTTCCCTTTCCATTCTCTGTTCTTTGGAAATGAGTGATTAAAGTGAGTGACTAAGCCAGTCTGTATACAAAGGGAAGGAAATTATGTTCCACCTCTTAGAGGGAAGTATATAAAAAATTTTGTGGACATGCATTAAAGCAAGCAAAATAAGCATGTTAACTCATTTCATTAAAATGATTGTATGCATTTCTGTATTTATCTACACAAGTTCATACTGACATCTCCATCTCTATCCCAAAACTACAGTGTGCATTATAGCATTCCTCCTTACTTATTTGTAACTTCTCTGTCTGAGAGTGAGAAAACTGACTCTCATTATATACAGTCCATTTACTCATTTGTTCAATCTTAATATACATATAAGTATTGCTAAATTATAGCCTTGTGAGAAACAAAATTATCAACTAGAGTATACTGTTTGTCTTTAACCTTACATTTATCTAGACAAAACATTATTCCAAAATGATTTTAGTCAATTACTTTCTTCCTCATCTACTTCTACTGAAGTTATATCATAAATTTGTAACCCAGTTAATCCATTTTGCAAAATCTCCATCGCATCGTCCCCTGATACCCTGTTTTATTTTTTTGAGGTATAATTGACATACAACATCATATTAGCTTTAGGTACATGACATAGTGATTTAAAATTTGTATATATTGCAAAATGATTACCACATAACTCTAGTTAACATCCTTTACCATACGTGATAACAAAATGTTTTTCTTGTGATGAGAACTTTTAAGATCTGTGCTCTTAGGAACTTTCAAATATGTCATACATTATTGTTAACTATAGTTTTCATGCTGTACATGACATCCCTATGACTTATTTATTTTATAACTGGAAGTTTGTCCTTTTTTGACTCCTTTCACCCATTTGGCCTACCCTCAGTCTCCACCTCTGGCAACCACTAATCCATTCTTCACATATATAAGCTCGTTCTGGGGGGTTTTTTGTTTGTTTGTGTGTTTGTTTTTTAGGTTCCACATATAAGTGAGATCATATAGTATTTGTCTTTCTCTGTCTTATTTCACTTAGCATTATGAGGACTGTAGTGATATCTCAATTTGCATTCCAATATTGGCAATTTGTGTCTTCTTTTTTTTTGGTGAGTGACTATGGTTCTTACCCACTTTGTTCATTGTTATGTCCACTTTATGCATCTTTTCAAAGATGAATCTTCATTCAGTTTTTTTTTTTATTTTTTTTAAGATTTTTATTAATTTATTGAGAGAGATAATGATAGAGAGCGAGCATGAGAGGGGGGAGAGTCAGAGGGAGAAGCAGACTCCCCGCCCAGCAGGGAGCCCAATGCAGGACTCGATCCCGGGACTCCAGGATCATGACCTGAGCCAAAGGCAGTCGCCCAAACAACTGAGCCACCCAGGTGCCCTCTTCATTCAGTTTTTTAAAAAATGAACTTTGTTTTCATTGATTTTGTTTATTGTTTTGGGGTTTAAATTTAATTAAATTTAAATAATTTCATTATTTAATTTATTTTTTTTAGTTTATTGCTCTTTAGTTTCTTAAAATATACACTAAGGTAACCAACCTTATCTCTCTTTTTTTTCTAATATAAACATTTAATGCTATAAATTTCCCTCTATGTCAGCTGCATTCAACAATTTTGAAAGATTTTAATTTTTTAGTTAATTTTTGTTTTAAATTTTCTTTCAATGTCCCTTATTTATTCATACATTATTTTTTCAAAAATTCTGTATTTCCAAATATTTTTGCTGATTGTTCAAACTTATTTCTGTAACTGATTTCTAGTTTAATTTGTTATGATCTGAGAACATAGTTGGCATGATATTTATTCTTTTAAAATTGTTAATATTTGGTTTTTTGCCCCATTTTGGTGAACGTGCATATGTCTTGGTAGACAACATATTTTCTGATGTTGTTAAGTTTTCTTTAACCATCAGTTGGGTTAAGTTGATAAGCAGTATTGTTCAGGTCACCTATATCTTTACTGATTTTTTTTTTTTTCCTGGTTCTTTTACTTAGACTATTGAATCCTACAACTATAATTGTGAATTTGTCTATTTTTTTCTTTCAAAGGTATCAGTTTTGCCTCATTTATTTTGTGGCAGTATTGTTAGGTGCATACACATTTACAGTTGCCCTATTTGCTTAGAGATTTTATCCTATTATATAATACCCCTCTTTAGCTCTGATTATATTCCTTGTTCTGAAATCTCCATCTTAATTTTAGATATCCTATTCTGCTTTTGTTTTCTCTGTATGGCACAACTTTTTACTCTTTAATTCAGATATGTCTTTATATTTAAAATAGGTTTCTTGGGGCACCTGGGTGGCTCAGTTGGTTAAGCATCTGCCTTTGACTCAGGTCATGGTCTCAGAGTCCTGGCATTAAGCCCTGCTCGGTGGGGAGCCTGTTTCTCCCTCTCCCTCTGCTGCTCCCCCTCCTTGTGCTTTCTCACACTCTTTCTCTCTCTGTCATAAATGCAATCTTTAAAAAAATATATGTTTCTTAAAAACAGTATATAGTTCCAAGGGGTTTCCACCTGTGTTCTACAGTGGCAGATTTTGTTCTTCTTCCTGCAAGGTTGAAATTTTCCTCCCATAGCAGAGATAAGGGAGTTGGATCTTGGCAGACTTCCCCCTCTGTTAGCCAGTATTATAAGAACAAGTTTCTCCATGTTCTTTTTGATCTTCCATGTGACTGTGACTGCCTGTAAAGTTTGTGGAGAAAAAAGTCTGCAGGTAGGTACAAGTCCCTGTTTGTCTAGCAACCTGGGGCTTTAAATTTCCATGCTATCCCGCACTCGGCCTTTAGTGATGTGTTTACGAAAACACAGCTGAATCTTTTTCCCAGCTTATATAGCCTCCAGTGGCACCTGCCCTGGTGAACCAATGCTTGGGTGACTTAATGCTTGAACTCTTGCTCCTTGCAGGTACCTCTCTATCACTCCCCAGATGCCAGGTCAGTTCTTTGACTTGTGCATTAGTTTATCGTGGCTGCTGTAACAGATTTCCACAAGTTAGTGGCTTAGACAACACAGTCTATTATTTTTACAGTTCTGCAAATTAGAAGTCTGACACGGATCTTACTGGGCTAACATCAAGGTGTTGTCAGTGGTGCCTCCTTTCTGTAGGCTCCGAGTAGGATTTATTTCCTCATATTTTCCAGCTTCTAGAGGATGCACCTAGTTCTATATCTTCAAAGTTAGCAAAGGGGAGCTGAGTCCTTCTCATATCACATTACTCTAAGCTTTACTTTTCTACTTCTGTGGTCCTTTGTGGCTACATTAGACCCATCCAAATAATTCTGGATAATATCCCTATCTTAAGTTCAAAAAGATTAGCACCCTTAATTTTCCTTTTCCATGTAATGTAACATATTCACTGGTTCTGGGATTAAGACATGGACATCTTGGGGCGCCTGGGTGGCTCAGTTGGTTAAGCGACTGCCTTCGGCTCAGGACATGATTCTGGAGTCCCAGGATCGAGTCCCGCATCAGGCTCCCTGCTCGGCAGGGAGTCTGCTTCTCCCTCTGCCCTCCCCCCTCTCATGTGCTCTCTCTCATTCTCTCTCTCTCAAATAAATAAATAAAATCTTTAAAAAAAAAGATATGGACATCTTTGGGGGGGACCATTATTATGACTACTACAGTGTGTCCTCTGGCTCCTAAAGAGTCACATCTGTTCCACATGCAAAATGCTTTCATCCCCTTCGAAGGTCTCTAAAATTCTCAACACGTTATACCATGTGGACTCAAGTCTCTGATAGGCTCAAGGAAATTAATCAATTTGTTCTTTTCAGCTCTTTTTCAATTTATGTAAGTGTTTTTACTTTTGGAAAGAAATAAGAAATAAAGTATAAAATAACAGTGAATTCTTACATGAACAGGAAATTGACTTTGAAAATATGAGTAAATAATTTACTAACTACATTTGGCTCTGTTTTATTTTTATAACATTGAGTGTATTTTGATATGAAATATATCTGCTTCCTATATGTCCAGTGAGTTTAGTAATATCATAAGATCCCTTTTCTTATGTCAGTCTCATCAGATGTAGAGATAGGATATTCAAAACTAATGTAAGATATCAAATGGCTTGACATTTCTAAAATATACCTTCTAGCTGTATAACTCAGTATCTCTATTATTTATAAAATGCTTATGCTTTATTTAGATATTTGGAGTTATGGTCATGTTATCAGATAATATATTCCATGCAGCATTTAGGTAACTATTTAGATAATACCAGGTTGTAGAACTGTCACATTCAGATTTTTCAATTGATACATAAGGTGTCCACAGAGCACCACTAAGCACTTCAATTTGGTTTTTTTGGTTCTTGGTTCACTTCTAAATATTATTAAATTTTAATTTTATTTGAAATAATTTGTAAATTCAAATATTATTTAGGAAACTTTAAAAATTGCTATGTAGTTACAGTTTCAAATCTTCTATCTTTTACTGAGTCAAATCTTTCCTTCCTGCAATGCTCTGAATACTTCTGATTCAGTTTTTGAGCCTCACTGAAGTTCATTCTAACGTGATAACCTTTTAATTATTGTGCTTTAAATTAACTTTTGGCTCCTTTTACCCCTTAGTTTCCCTAGAAACATTGTATTGTTTGATTATTTGGTGAATTCCAACATATGAACATTATTATCATCCTCTAGAGTATTTTTGAAAGTCCCTCAAAAATTATGGTACCTATATCAAGCACAATATTGCAGATATATTCTGACTATCCAAGGGTACCCTGCAAAGAACAAGAGGCAATAATAGATTGGAGGGAGAAGTTAAGAAAGAATACATGATAAACAGATACTGATTTATTCCTGCATATGGCAGTTGCTTTGGCATGATCTACATAGGGTAAATAGATACATATTGATGGATACATCAGTTATGGGATATCTTGGCAATTGTTCCCTAAGACAAAAAATAGTTCTAGAAACTTTCAGTTACAAAAGTTCAGGCATGTTCTTGAATGCGAAGGAAAGTTAAGGCTAAGCCAAGTCACTTAATCAGACTTTGGTGGCTACAAAATAAGAGTTATAGTAGATAGATGCTAACTAACTTGATGGTTTAAAATTAAAATATTAATTCAGTTTATCCAAAATAGTACTGATACAGACATTTTCACTACCTAAATTCTTGGCTGAGATTAGACACTTTGAAGTGCTAAAAGCTTAAAAGTGACATTTTTGGGATTATCATATTATTTTCAAAATTTTCTAAAATATAGGTCTGGGGATATCTTAATCATTGGTCTCTACAAATTGCAGAAAATTTATATACAGCAAAATAAAATGTGTGTACACATTCAAGAATGTGATGCCCTTAATAGTCTGAGAGAAGCAAGTGTATGGTGATTTTGAGTAGCATTAGGAATTTAAATTATTAGGCTTTAGGAATTCATCATACGTCTCATAAATAGAGTGATACAGCAATAGGATTATAGTAACTTTCACATAGTATTTCTTTATGAAAAGAGAAGTGACTCCTTTGGGATACGCCAGGTATTTATTTGATTCAGTAATTCCTTACAGGAGTAGCTGTGGCTGATTTATATCTATTTACTGGTTTGTGATGTAATGATGTGCTTGGCAGAGGTAAGTTAGTTTAACAAGCTGACCTGCTTACATAGAACTTATAAATATTGCATGGGTGGAAGCATGAATTGGGTCTTTTGATTGCACAGACTGAAATGAATGGCTTTTCAGAGGAGTTTTGTACCTTTTATAGCATTTGTCAGTTTAACCCTACTCAATGAAAGGTCACTGGCTTGAAATACCTTCTGAGCATATTTTGAATTTACTTCCTAGGCATCCTTCTAGGTTCCTGTGCATAATACAGGAAATTTGCTAACCAGTGATGAAACTGGTGCCTACATTAATCAATGAGGTCTTAGGCTCTTTAGTTTTGACAAAATGAAAGTGGCTTCAAGAGGTTTCTGTGGAAAGTATTTCTCTTTAAGTAATTAGAAATATAGATAACAAAGGAAATTATTTGCCTAGGTTTTATCATATGAAAAATAAATTAAAAATTTTTACCTCATATATAACCTAGTTTTATGAAATGCAAAGCAGAGAATAATTCAGGTTTATAAATAATCTTATAGAAATTATAAAAGCTGTCATTGAATATTTGAATACAGACCATGTTTTAAACTTTGAAAATATGATGCAAAATAAATACTAATTAAATATGCTATTAGTTTACTGCATCTCAGTGAAATCGATTTCAAAATTGATGGTGGAAAATTGTATATTTTAATTATGTATTTAATATTGTATTTAAAGAATATTGTCATACAAATATAATGGCATGTCTTCGTTTATAATAGCAAACAATAACTTCCTTGAAGTTTCTTAGCACAGACTATAACCCTACATTTAGATAAATTTGTTTCTTAACTACCTATAAAGGTATATTTTCAGGGTATAAATAAGACATAGAGAACATTTTTGCCCCCATTTTGGAAATGGACCTTGAAACCACTTCTGAGACAGCTCAGATGTCTAAATGCTCTCTGGAAAATATTAAAATGCCATCTCAGTCCTTGTTTAGACATTATTGATTTTATATTACAAGTAGATGAAAGGTCCACTTGGGGAATACAGTTGTATAATTGCTGCAATGACCTAGCCATCTAATACTACCCAGAGCAAAAGCCATTTGATCAAAATCAATGTAAAATATACTTTATCCTCCTGAGACTATTAGGGTGTAGAGGAGAGGAGACAGAAGACACCAAATATGAAGAGTGCTATTTAATAATGTGACATCAGAAGTAACTGCAATTATATCTTTACTAACTCTCAAATGCAAATAACCCTACGTGGCTCTGAATTCTGGAGCTGTGTGGCTTATCAACAACAGAATAAGCAAATCAATAACTTCTGCAGAAACTCAGAGTGTTTTGAAAAAAGGAATCTTGTATTAGTGCCAGGAATGTAGCTTTACAAACAGCCCAAATGCCATGCCCTTCTGTTTGTTAAAGCACATGGTTGGATAAAAATATATGCAGGGCAAGGCTTATATTACATCTTCCCTAGCTCTTTCCTTAGTTGGAGGGCCCATATAGTCAACACTTTATATCCACATGGAAACTCTTCTCAAGCTAAGGAATATTGGTCAGATTTGTAGAATTCAAGTTTTCTATGTAGTCCAGTTTCTTATCTGATCCCAAGAACAGGAGAGTGTGGTTGGACACTGTTGATGGATATCTTTTATCAAGAGGTGCACTTACCATAAACAAATGAAACTTAAATTTCAGACCATCCTAGGCAGGACCCTTTGTGCAGCCCTGGAAAGGACCCTAACAATGTACATATATTCATACATGTTTGTGAAACATATGTTTGTAAAAAAAAAAAAGTGAGGTACTTACAATTTTCTTGATTTTGTAATTCTAAATAATGCAAATACTATTATATTCATGTTTTTCTTTTTTTCTTTTTTTCCTAGTATTCTTTTATTTTTATTTATTTTTAAGTTTTTATTTAAATTCTGTTAGTTAACATACAGTCTAACATTTGTTTCAGGTGTACAATATAGTGACTCAGCCCTTCCATACATTACCTGGTGCTCATCACAAGTGCCCTCCTTAATCCCCATCACCTATTTCACTCATCCCCTCCGCTCACCTCCACTCTGGTAACCACCAGTTTGTTCTGTATAGTTAGGAGTCTGGTTCCTGGTTTGTCTCTCTCTTTCTTTCTTTTTTCCTTTGCTCCTTTATTTTGTTTCTTAAATTCCACATATGAGTGAAATCATATAGTATTTGTTTTTCTCGAACTTACTTCACTTAGCACAACACTCTAGCTCCATCCATGTTGTTGCAAATGGCAAGATTTCATTATTTTTGATGTCTGAGTAATATGCTCTGTGTGTGTGTGTGTGTACATCTTCTTTCTCCATTCATCAGTCAGTGGATACTTGGGCTGTTTCCATAATTTGATTATAGATAATGCTGCTGTAAACATCAGGGTGCATTACCCCTTTGACTTAGTATTTTTGTATTCTTTGGGTAAATACCTAGTAGTGTAATTGCTTGAAGGTAGGGTAGTTCTATTTTTTTTTCCTTCAATTTTTTATTTAAATTCTTGTTAGTTAACATATAGTGTAATAATGGTTTCAGGAGTAGAATTTAGTGATTCACTTACATATAACACCCAGTGCTCATCATAACAAGTGCCCTCCTTAATACCCATCACCTATCTAGCCCATCCCCCACCCATCTCCCTCCATCAACCCTCCGTTTGTTCTCTGTCATTAAGAGTCTCTTATGGTTTGGCTCCTGATCTCTCCTCTTGTTTTTCCCTTCCCACATGTTGATCTGTTTTGTTTCCTAAACTCCACATATGAGTGAAATCATATGGTATTTGTCTTTCTCTGACTGACTTATTTCACTTAGCATAATACATTTTAGCTCCATCCACATCTTTGTGAATGGCAAGAGTTCATTCTTTTTGATGGCTGAGAAATATTCCAATGTGTGTGTGTGTGTGTGCGTGCGCACATGTGTGTGTATACACACACACCACAGCTTTTTTTTTTTTAAAAGATTTTATTTATTTATTTGACAGAGAGACACAGCAAGAGAGGGAACACAAGCAGGGGGAGTAGAAGAGGGAGAAGCAGGCTTCCTGCAGAGCAGGGAGCCCGATGCGGGGCTCGATCCCAGGACCCTGGGATCATGACCTGAGCTGAAGGCAGATGCTTAACGACTGAGCCACCCAGGCGCCCCGCACACCACATCTTCTGTATTGATTCATCATTCAGTGGACACTTGGGCTCTTTCCATAGTTTGACCATTGTTGATAATGCTGCTATAAACATGGCAGTGCATGTACCCCTTCTAATTTGTATTTTTGTATCCTTTGGGTAAATACCTAGTGGTGCAATTGCTGGATCATAAGGTAGTTCTATTTTTCACTTTTTGAGGAACCTCCATACTGTTTTCCAGAGTAACAGCACCAGTTTGCATTCCCACCAACAGTATGAGAGGTTACCCATTCTCTACATCCTTGCCAACATTTGTTGTTTCTTGTGTTGTTAATTTTAGCCATTCTCACAGGTGTAAGGTGGTATCTCATCATGGTTTTGATTTGTATTTCCCTGATGATGAGTGATGTTGAACATCTTTTCATGTGTCTGTTGGCCATCTGGATGTCTTCTTTGGAAAAATGTCTACTTATGTTTTCTGCCCTTTTTTAATTGGATTATTCATTTTTGGGGTCTTGAGTTTGATAAGTTCTTTATATATTTTGGATACTAACCTTTATCAGATATGTTATTTGCAAATATCTTCTCCCATTCCATAGGCTGCCTTTTAGTTTTATTGACTCCTTTGCTGTGCAGAAGCTTTTATCTTGATAAAATTCCAATAGTTCATTTTTGCTTTTGTTTCCCTTGCTTCAGGAGCCATATCTAGTAAGAAGTTGCTATGGCCAATGTCAGAGAGGTTACTTCCTTTCTCCTCTAGGATTTTGATGGATTCCTGTCTCACATTTGTCTTTCATCCATTTTGAATTGATTTTTGTGTATGGTATAAGGAAGTGGTCCATTTTTATTCTTCTGCATGTTGCTGTCCAGTTTTCCCAACACCATTTGTTGAAGAGACTGTCTTTTTTCATGGACATAATTTCCTGCTTTGTCGAAGATTGGTTGACCATATAGTTGTGGGTCCATTTCTGGGTTTTCTATTCTGTTCCATCGATCTATGTGTCTGTTTTTGTGCCAGTACCATACTGTCTTGATGATGACAGCTTTGTAATAGAGCTTGAAGTCTGGAATTGTGATGCCTCCACCTATGCTTTTCCTTTTCAAGATTGCTTTGGCTATTCAGGGTCTTTTCTGGTTCTATACAAATTTTAGGATTGTTTGTTCTAGGTCTTTGAAAACTGCTGGTGGTAATTTGATAGGTATTGCATTAAATATGTAGATTACTTTGGGTAGTATAGACCTTTTAACAATGTTTGTTTTTCTACTCTACAAGCTTGGACTGTTTTTCTATTTCATTGTGTCATCTTCAGTTTCTTTCATCAGTGTTTTAGAGTTTTTGGAATACAGATCTTTTAACCTCTGTGGTTAGGTTTATTCCTAGGTATCTTACAGTTTTTGGTGCAATTGTAAACGGGATTGATTCTCTTGATTTCTCTTTCTGCTTCATTATCGGTCTATAGAATTGCCACTGATTCCTATACATTGATTTTTCTATCCTGCATCTTTATTGAATTCATGTATCAGTTTTAGCAGTTTTTTGGTTGAGTTTTTGAGAGTTTTATATACAGTATCATGTCATCTGCAGAGTGAAAGTTTTATTTCTACCTGCTGATTTGGATGCCTATATTTCTTTTTGTTGTCTGCTTTCTGTGGCTTTATTTTTCTCACAGAAGAGTCAAAACTGTATTATCCTGAGACACCATAAATCCAGGATATGTTCCTGCTATTGATAAGACCCATGAAATTATCCAAATTACTTCAAATGATGCCATGGAAGAAATGGATAAGGAAAGAAATTCTAGAGATGAAGCCAGGGACCATAGGCAGAACAGTAACAGGAGAATCTCTCTCAAGGAGAATACAAGCCTCATCTATTATCTGTTACAAGGGATATTTTAATGCCTACTCAGCAGAATATGACCAAAAAGTAGTGCCTATTGTGGGATTTTTGACGCAATGGTCTACCTTTCTTCCACCATTGTATATTTGGTGTGGGGGAAGACAGGTGCAATTAGTTAACAGGCTAATGAAGAGTAAAGAAGCCACATCTGGACCATGAAAAGGACTTTACATCACCCAGAGATCCTGAGTTTTGAGCTAGATGCAGTTCTTAATTTTAATTTTGAGCCAGATGCAAATTCTTAATCAGAATTCGGGATGTTTTCCTTACGAACAGAATAGGTGTGTTCTTCGGGTAGGAAGAAAGGTACACATTTCCCACCCAAAGTATTAAGGGTAAATTTGGTAGTCAGAAAATGGACTGTGGGAGTAGCTGTTTCTCCCCTAGTCTCACTATGTACTTACAACTGGGAAGCAGCTACCCAGTTAAGAAACACATTGACTTGCTGTGCTTACATCTGTATTTGGCTGTGTGATTAGTTCTCATTAAATAATATGAACAAAAATTATGGCAATTACTTCTAGGCAAAGAATTTAATAAATTGATTTTCCTCTTGAACATTCCACATCCCCTTGTACTAGTAGATGCCAATATAATGCAAGGTAGAGACAACAATCCAGAAGGAATTGGGGACCCTGAGTCACCCTGTGGAAAAGAGCCACCTTGAATTATTGTATGAGCTAGAAATAAAATTGTATTTCATTTGAGTCATTTAAAAAAAAATAAGGTGTTAGTAAGATAGTATCTGATATTTAAATGTAATGCCAATAGTGTGCCCTTGGTCTAGGTGATATATTTTTTAAAGATTTTATTTATTTATTTATTTTGAGAGAGAGAGAGAGAGAGAGAGAGAGAGAGAATCTCAAGCAGACTCCACGCTGTCCGTGTCTCAGGATCCTGAGATCATGACCTGAGCCAGAGTCAAAAGTCGGATGCTTAACTGACTGAGCCACCCAGGCACCCCTGGTCTAAATGATATTATTCAAGGTATCTCCATTCTGTTTCACCCCTGATTGACCAAATGCCAACTTAAAGGAATCAACAAGTATGAAAACAATACTCCAGTGTCATGTTTTCTAGAAAGAGTAAAACTTGTTTTTAACTCACACTAGTAGAAATTTATTTTAATAAATTGCTGTACCTTTCCAAACAGGACATCATCATTTCTAGAAATTATACCTTCCATCTGTGCTATTTCTTAAACTCACCCATGCATACAATGATATCAAAACTTTCTCAGTTGATTATTATCTGTAAGAAATAAATCTGGGCAGAATGATCTCTAGTACATGCTCTGGCATCCCAGGAATATATACAATGTAAGAACTGATCTATAGTCTATCAGGCAATTCAAAAGATTAGAAAATCCTCATCTGAGTTGGAAGCAGGAAAACACCATATTCAGACAATTTCAGGTATCAAATCCGCTCACTTTCTACTACACCATTCTGCTTTCTTCCTGTGCTCACTATGGTTTTCTATCCGAAGCATAAATATATAGCCTACACTTACATCAACTGATCTTACATCTGCAGCCTGAGAGCCTAAGGATTCACTCATTCCTTAATTCACCTATTTAAGAAATATTTATTGAGTACATTTCTGAGCCAAGCATTCTTCTAGAAATGGAGCAAGACAAATGCAGGTGCTACTTTTAAAGAACTTAAAATCTGGCAGAATTCTGGTGCCATTGCAGTTACTACCATGTGAACCGAGATCAGTCCTGAAGAGGCAAGAGTGGTAAATCATCTACCAGGGCTTTCTACCTGGTATGCTCAGAAGACTCCTCATCTAATGAGAGGCATTTGGGGATGGAGGATGAGAAGGTATCTGTTGTTTCAGGTATTACTACTGGGATCATTCTCATTATATAGAATAAACATGCGTTTGTAGTGTGGCCTTCTTGTTTGATGGCATACTAAGTAATCACAACAGAACATATTTTTATAGCATATTGAATCTTCAGTGTTTCTTAGAATGATAGAGGGATAGATAAGGGTGAGTAAGTTTTTGTGTATCTGCATGTATGTACGCATGGTGGGGTGGTCTGCTCTATCTTCTTTGGTGACTATCTGCTGGTGGTAAAGTATTTCCCAGCATGAAGCTGTAGAAAGAATCCTGGACTTGAATTCTGGTTATAGTAAGTTAAATCAGAGATCTGGCACTTATAAACTGTGATCCTAAGCCCATTGCATAAGCTTTTCAGACCTCAAGTTTTTATTCCTCACATAGAGTAAATAATACCTGTCTGACCAAGATTAGATGTCTTTTTTAATTTATGTTTGAAATATGCCTCATATATTACCACCTTGTCTCATTTAAATCTGAAAATTCATTGAGGTCAGGGATTATGATTTTCAAATCATCATTTCCCTTTCTTAAATATTAGTAATGATAACATTTACTTAGTATTTACTCTGTGGTATGCACTCAATTAACCACTTTATATACTTCACTTATTTAATGTTTACAGTATCCCTAGCCAGTTGTTACGACTTCAAGTTCTACAGAGACTGCTTGACTTTGAAATTTAGCTCTTCTACTTATAAGCTGTAATATTGGAAAAACCACTTAGCCCCTCTACATCTCAGTTTTCAAATCTAATCATAGGTAGTTGTAAGACTCAGATGAATTAATAAAAGTAAAGTACATAAATATTGCCTGGAGTATAGTAAGTTATTAAATATAAGATAACACTGGTTTCAGATATACCCATTTTTTACCGTTATCACCTCTAACTTGAATTATTATGGTAGTTTTATTACTGTTCATTTTTTGCTCTTTTGCAGAGTTTGAATTTCTGTTCAGTAAATATTATAAGCAACAAACCTTAGCCTCACCTAGATAAGCCTAGCATATGGACTCTCTCCTTTCCTGACCCTCCTCTATGGATAGAGTATACTTACCCACACCATTGATGCTGGACTTATCTATGTGATTTCCTTGGCTAATGGAATATAATATGAAATGATCTGGTGCAAGCCTGTGCCTTAAGTAAAATCACTTGTTTCTGTTTACCTCCCTGGGAATTTCTGGGCCCATGAGAAATGCATGCCCCATATACCTGGTACTCTACACACAGACCCCAAGAGTGTGAGATGTATAGAAGATCTTAATTCAATATGCAGGAAGAAGCAGAGCCACTCCAGCTGTCCAGCTAACAAAGAGATCTATTAGCAAGTAATAGGTGCTTACTGTTTGCTACTGAAATTGTGTGTGTTTGTGCCTTATAATATGGTAAAGACTGGCCAGTGTACCCTTCCTCCCCATCAATTTCTTTGCTATAATACTCAAAGTAGTTTAAAAAAAAATCCAAAGATACCATTTCCTTCTACTTAGCATCTTTTAACAGCATGCCATTGCATTTAGACTAAAATCAAATTCTTTGTTATAGCTTAAGAAGATTCATTTTAAGATTTTTAATTTATTTTAAGAGATAAAGACAGAGAACATGAGTGGGGATGGGGGAGCAGAGAAGGAGGGACAAGCAGACTCTGTGCTGAGTGCAGAGCTCAATGCGGGGCTGATCCCATGACCCTGAGTTCATGACCTGAGCTGAAATCAAGAGTCAGATGCTTAACCAGGTGAGCCTCCCAGGTGCCCCCTAGCTTATGAGGATTTTAACTACCTCTCAGATACCATATTATATTTTTCTAGGCATAGGCTATCTGTGCCCTTATTCTTTACGTAGAGCATCACAAGTTCTTTGCCTTCTCGGGGCCTTCTCAGATGTTTTTTTATCTTCCTGAAGGGATATTCCACACTTTTCTTTCCATGCTCCTCACCCTTCAGATCTTGAGTTAAAAATCATCTCCTAATAATGCAGTTTTAATTATATATTTATTCATTTACTTATGTTTTATCTGTCTCTTCTACTATAAATCCTATGAGCTCAACACAAGAGCTAGATTTATTTACTGTTGATTACCCAGAATTTAGTACAATGCCAAAAGCTTACAAGTACTAACAAATTCTACTGGATAGATTTGTTAAGGAAATTGAGGTAGCTAATGAAATACATTTCATAGGATTATGCAACTGGTAACCAAGTGCAGAACTAAGACTCATACTCAAGTGTATCTTTGTTTGTAAAGATCCAGATATTAGGGGGAAATCATAAAAATACATATTTTATCTGTAATACATCTAGGCTTGACTTATTCACAGTTTTGGTAATTCATACCACATGTTGATGAACCAGTGACGGAATTATCCCACAGTAAATTGTGCACAATTATAAGGGTTGTATTTATACTACTTAGAATAATAGGTTTCAACTAACCATAAGTACTTTATAAATATTTATTATTAAAAATTCACAATCCAAATATATAGCATTATTTACTTATTTATTTATTATTTATTTATTTATTTAAACAGATACCCTCAAGGTTGTCTATTATACAACTTGATCTACTTTATTTTATTTTTTTATTTTTATTTTTTGACGAAACCTCTTTATTGAAGTATTACATAATACACACTCGGAAAAGGAGCATAACTTAAGTGTTTAGCTTCGTGAATTTTCACAAACTAGGTGTACACCCATGTACCCAGCACGCCACCAGGGCTTCAGGTGGTTTATTTTTTTAAAACTTTAAAAAATTTTGTGGAAACAATTAGGTGTCCAGGGAGGTACTGTGCACCCTTCCTCCAGCCAGTGTTAACATCTTGCATACCTGAAGTACAGCACCAGAACAAGATCATTGTGACCAGTGAAGCACACCAGCCTTATTCAGTAGCATTTTACCAGTTTTATGTGCTTTCATTATGTATGTGTGTTGATGTACCATTGTGTACCAGCAATGTATGAGTTGCTCTGCATCTTCACTGGCAATCAGTATTGTCAGAATATAATTACATCTATTCAACCTTTCTGGTAGGTGTAGAGTGGAATCTTACCACTGTTTTCATTTGTATCACTAAGGACTAATTTTGCCTATTTTATCTTTTTTTTATTAACATATAATGTATTATTTGTTTCAGGGGTACAGGTCTGTGATTCATCAGTCTTACACAATACACACCAATGTCCATTACCCAGCCACCCCATCCCTCCCACCCTCTCCACTCCAGCAACCCTCAGTTTGTTTCCTGAGATTAAGAGTCTCTTATGGTTTGTTTCCCTCTCTGGTTTAGGCTTGTTTCATTTTTACCTCTTTTCCCCTATGATTCTCTGCCTTGTTTCTCGAATTCCACACATCAGTGAGATCATATGATAATTATCTTTCTCTGACTTATTTCGCTTAGCATAATACCCTCTAGTTCCATCCACGTCATTGCAAATGGCAAGATTTCAATTTTTGATGGCTGCATAATATTCCATTGTATATATATGCCACATCTTCTTTATCCATTCATCTGTTGATGGACATCTGGGCTCTTTCCCTAGTTTGGCTATTGTGGACATTGCTGCTATAAACATTGGGGTGCAGGTGCCCCTTCAGATTACTACATTTGTATCTCTGGGGTAAATAACCAGTAGTGCTGTTGCTGGGTCATACAGTAGCTCTGTTTTCAACTTTTTGAGGAACCTCCATACCATTTGCCAGAGTGGCTACACCAGTTTGCATTCCCATCAATAGTGTAGGAGGGTTCCCCTTTCTCTGCCTCCTTGCCAACATCTGTCATTTCCTGACTTGTTAATTTTAGCTATTCTGTCTGGTGTGAGGTGATATTTCTTTGTGGTTTTGATTTGTATTTCCGTGATGTCGAGTGACGTTGAGGATTTTTTCATGTGTCTGTTGGCCATTTGGATGTCTTCTTTGGAGAAATGTCTGTTCATGTCTTCTGCCCATTTCTGGATTGGATTATTTGTTTCTTGGGTGTTGAGTTTGTAAGTTCTTTATAGATTTTGGATACTAGCCCTTTATCTGATATGTCATTTGCAAGTATCTTCTCCCATTCTGTCAGTTGTCTTTTGGTTTTATTGACTGTTTCCTTTGCTGTGCAAAAGCTTTTTATCTTGTTGAAGTCCCAATAGTTCATTTTTGCCCTCTCTTCCCTTGCCTTTGGCGATGTTTCTATGAAGTGGCTGCAGCTGAGGTCGAGGAGGTGGCTGCCTGTGTTCTCAAGGATTTTGATGGACTCCTGTCTCACATTGAGGTCTTTCATCCATTCTGAATCTATTGTGTGTGTGTGTGTGTGTGTGTGTGTATGGTGTTAGTAAATGGTCCAGTTTCATTCTTCTGCATGTGGCTGTCCAATTTTCCCAACACCATTTTTTGAAGAGACTCTCTTTTTTCCATTGGATATTCTTTCCTGCTTTGTCGAAGATTAGTTGACCACAGAATTGAGGGTCCAATTCTATTCCATTGATCTATATGTCTGTTTTTGTTCCAGTACCATACTGTCTTGATAATTACAGCTTTGTAATAGAGCTTGAAGTCTGGAATTGTGATGCTACCAGCTTTGGTTTTCTTTTTCAACATTCCTCTGGCTACTTGGGATCTTTTCTGGTTCCATACAAATTTTATAATTATTTGTTCCATTTCTGTGAAAAAAGTTGATGGTATTTTGATAGGCATTGCATTAAATACGTAGATTGCTCTGGGAAGCATTGACATTTTAACAATATTTGTTCTTCCAGTACACAAGCATGGAACATTTTTCCATTACAAAGAAATGGACAAAGAGTCTTCCTCAATTTCTTTCATGAGTATTCTGTAGTTTTCTGAATACAGATCCTTTGCCTCTTTGGTTAGATTTATTCCTAGGTATCTTATGGTATTGGGTATAATTGTAAATGGGATTGGCTCCTTAATTTCTCTTTTCTTCTGTCTCGTTGTTGGTGTATAGAAATGCAACTGATTTCCGTGCATTGATTTTATATCCTGCCACTTTGCTGAATTCCTGTATGAGTTCTAGCAGTTTTGGGGTGGAGTCTTTTGGGTTTTCCACATAAAGTATCGTATCACCTACAAAGACCTACAGTTTGACTTTTTCATTGCTGATTTGGATGCCTTTTACTTCTTTTTGTTGTCTGATTGCTGAGGCTAGGACTTCTAGTACTATATTGAACAGCAGTGGTGATAGTGGACATCCCTGCTGTGTTCCTGACCTCAGGGGAAAAGCTTGCAGTTTTCTCCCATTGAGAATGATATTCGCTCTGGGTTTTTCATAGACAGCTTTTATGATATTGAGGTATGTACCCTATATTCCTATACTGTGAAGAGTTTTAATCAAGAAAGGATGCTGCACTTCGTCAAATGCTTTTTTCTGCATCTGTTGAGAGTATTATATAGTTCTTGTCCTTTCTTTTATGACTGTAGTGTATCACATTGATTGATTTGTGGATTTTGAATCACCCTTGCAGCCCAGGAATAAATCCCACTTAGTCGTGGTGAATAATCCTTTTAATGTACTGTTGGATCCTATTGGCTAGTATTTTGATGAGAATTTTTGCATCCATGTTCATCAGGAATATTGGTCTGTAGTTCTCCTTTTTGATGGGGTCTTTGTCAAGGTAATGCTGGTCTCATAAAATAAGTCTGGAAGTTTTCCTTCCTTTTCTATTCTTTGAAACAGCTTTAGAAGAATAGGTATTAATTCTTCTTTAAAAGTTTGGTAGAATTCCCCTGGGAAGCCATCTGGCCCTGGGCTCTTGTTTGTTGGGAGATTTTTGAATACTGCTTAAATTTCCTTAGTGGTTATGGGTCTCTTCAGGTCTTCTATTTCTTCCTGGTTCAGTTTTGGTAGTTGATACATCTCTAGGAATGCATCCATTTCTTCCAGATTGTCTAATTTATTGGCATATAGTTGCTCATAATATGTTCTTATAATTGTATTTCTTTGGTGTTGGTTGTGATCTCTCCTCTTTCATTCATGATTTTATTTATTTTGGTCCTTTCTCTTTTCTTTTTGTAAGTCTGGCCAGGGATTTATCAATCTTATTAATTCTTTCAAAGAACCAGCTCCTAGTTTCATTGATTTGTTCTACTGTTCTTTTGGTTTCTATTTCATTGATTTCTGCTCTGATCTTTATTATTTCTCTTCTCCTGCTGGGTTTAGGCTTTATTTGCTGTTCTTTCTCCAGCTCCTTTAGGTGTAGGGTAACCTGATCTACTTTAGTAGACATCTCTGATAAATATTTTATGTATCTAAATTTCAGTTCTTTAAAACTATTTCATATTTTGTATTTTACATTAATTTTATTTTTTAATTGCTATCACATCTTTGTTTCAGTAGGAATAGGTTAGATTGTTCTATATTAAGCCGTAATCTTAAAATAGTAAAGAACTACAACAACAAATATTTGTTTCCTACTATTTGTCTGTCATTGGTTAGCTTAGGCTCTGTTCCATATTTCCTTTTCTGCAGAACCCAACACAAATGAGTGGTTTCCTTCTGGAATTTTGTTGGTTGTCATTACAGAGGAAACCTAAAAGGTGATTTGAGCTAGCCTTTAAATCTCCTGCTCAAGACACATGTCACTTCCACTCCTGTTTCACTGGTCAAATCAAGTCATTTTATGAAGTCTGAAGTCATTGGGACAAGTATGATTCTTACTGAGGGAGTGGCATTGCATGTGGGCAAAACTAAAAGTGACACTTTGCCACCTATTTTGAAATGTCTTAAATATAGCTGGAAGTTATTAAAATCCAAAAGCCTATGATCTTTTCTTGGACCTACCATTCAAGGAAAAATGATAATTTCTAAGCAGTTGCCTTTCCCAGAAGTTGAATTAACATTCTTAATGTTTCAGAAAAGTGAGAGGCAGTTAGATTCAAATAAAAGAAAAATTTAACATTAAGTCATTGTACTTGGTCATACTTTTTTCTGCATGAAGATAAGTTTCAATAGAAAAATCACACTGTGGTCCATTAGATTTTTAAAAATGGGCAAAAAAAAACATACAGATTTCTTACTATGCATAAAGATCTATATATACATATTTTAATCCTTAATATCTTTTTTAATCCTTAATATAATCTTTGATATAGGTATTTTAATTATCATTCTGTTAAGGGAATTGAAGCCTAAAAAGATTGAATGAGGTGCCCTATGGCACACAGCTGATAGTGACTATCATGGATTAAAAATTCATACAACTTTGCTTTCAAAAACCTACACTTTCCATTTGCATCATGCAGTTTTACTTTCCATTTGTACTATCAAAAATGATATTGGTGTGTATTTGAAACATGAAAATGAGATGATACATCTGGAAATGGTACTTATATCTCTGTTCTTGAATTGTTTATACTGAGTCTAGAGTAGCTTTTTTTCCATCAGTCCTTCACTCCTGATAAATGTGCATACACCTCTGCAAATAACTTGATAAATCTTAAGATTTGATAGAAGGGTACCTGGGTGGCTCAGTCAGTTAAGTGGACGGCTCTTGATTTCAACTCAGGTCATGATCTCACAGTCTTGGGATTAAGCCATGCACTGGGCTCTGCACTCAGCTGGGAGTCTACTTCAGGATTCTCTCTCTCCCTCTCCCTCTGCGCAACTCCCTGCCCACATGCTTGCACTCTCTCTCTCTCAAATAAATAAATCTTTAAAAAAATATTTGATAGACTTGCACACAATGTTCAGACCACGTATCATGTGTAATTGATCCTAGAAAGTAATATGTTTAAAACCTAATTCTTGAACTTGTGTGGGTTTAAGTCCTTGGGACACAATAAGGCTGGAAAAAAATAGATTGAGTATAAAAATCTCCTAACATGTACAAAAAGCGATGTTATGTAGTTTTTAAGAGCACTTTCTGGCATCAGACTGATTGAGTAGTATCTCCCAGTCCTGCTGCAAGTTATTTAACATATTTGAAATTTTATATTCATATCTGAAAAATGAGGATAATAGAAACACTTTATTTAAATGTTTATTCTGAGGATTAAATAAGATAATGCTAGGGGTGCCTGGGTGGCTCAGTTGGTTAAGCATCTGCCTTTAGCTCAGGTCATGGTCCCAGGGTCCTGGGATCGAGTCCCATGTTGGGCTCTCTGCTCAACAGGGAGTCTGCTTCTCCTTTCCCTCTGCCTGCCACTCTGCCTACTTGTGCTCTCTCTCTCTATCAAATAAATAAAATCTTTTTAAAAAAGATAATGCTCTTAAAGTCCTCATAAGTAGTGTTTACAAAGTACATTCTTTCAACAACAACAACAAAAGACTTACATTTTGATCTTATATAATGATTATATATATATATCCACTTCCATGGTCTGAATGTGGTCCCCCAAAATTCATGTGCTGAAATTCTAATACCCAATGTGATGGTGTTAGAAGGTGGGGCCTTTGTAAGGTGATTAGGTCAGAAGAGTAAGCCTTTATGAATAGGGTTAGTATCCTTAAAAAGACTCTCTGGGATACAACTAGAAGTCTGCAAACCAGTAGAGTGCACTCATTGGACCATCCTGGCATCCTGATAGCAACTTCTAGCCTCAAGAACCGTGACAATAAATTTCTGTTGTTTATAAGCCACTCAGTCTGTGCTGTTCTTTTTAGCAGCCTGAATAGACTAAAATATCCACCATGCCCAAACAGTAGTCTTTAGAAACAATATATAAAAAAATTAATAATAATATATTCAGTGCTAGAATCTTAGCTTAAATAAAATAGAAAATGATCTGTAAACATTATTATTTTATACTGATTCTTGTATCAAAAATTGGATATTGGAAGCCACTTAGGAAGAAGGATGATGTTGCTACTAATATCAAGAGCCAGAGGGTGATTAAGGTTAGTGTTGCATGTGTATTTCCTAAAATAACATGTCATTAAAAATCAAGAATAATGATAAATGATAAAATTTCAGGTAAATGTTTCTGGTTTAACCTAGAATGAATTTCAAGAGAGTAGGTTTCATAAATAATGATGTAGATGAGGGGCCATCAGTTTATTAATTCACAGTGGTGACATTAACATGGATTAAAGTTTTCTTTTAAAGAACAGTAATAAGGATCCTCCCCCCCAAAGTTTCCAAAGTTTCCAAGGTTATCAAGATGTAGACATAGAGAATTCTGAAGCTAGGAAATTGGTAGTCTAAGAAGAATGAGAAATGTTGGGATTGAATGACATAAGAAAACAGTGACTGGCAAAATAGAATCTAAGTTATATTATTGGTCAACCAGTTAGTCTACACCTGGTACTGACCAGCTAGTCTGTCTTTGGTTGTAAATCAAAGGAATTCACATATTCTTGTCTAAAAATGTTATTTACTTTCCTAGAAAGCATGGAAAGCTAACCATGGCACAGTATCCAGGTAGCTTCAGTCAAGTTATTTCTTCAGTAGAATAACATACTAGATTGCTGTCGTGTCCAGATTACACACTTCTTTTTAATTTTTTTATGTGGGTATAGTTGACACACAATGTTACAGTAGTTTCAGGTGTACAATAGTGATTGATTTCTCTATCTGTTATGCTGTGATCACCACTTCTTTATTCTACATGATTCAACTTCTCACTCTTCAGCTGCCAGCTTCTTTCCCTTAGGTGGTTTATCATGTGTTAGAATTTGTTAGCACAATTAGACATAGACTTTTCTTGTCAGGAATATGATCATCATGGGGAAACGTGTGGCTCAGAGCCTCATGTGAGGGAAAATCAGTGCTACATCTGGGTGCTGAATACTAACTTTCTTATATTTGTCTAGGCTAGTAGTAATTGAAAATAGATCATAGTGTTCATGGATCCTGACTCAGCTGAGTAGAATTTCCATCAAGGCTTGTGTTTGGGGAGTGCTGAAAAAGTTGTGTTAGGCATAAGAACATCCTCTAAGTAGAATGTGGTAAGACAAGCAGTTTAGACCCAACTTAGTGGTCTTAATCCTCTTACAATTCCTTTTTCAATAACCTTACCTCTGCCCATCAAAAGTAGGGCTACTTTCTACTTTTTTCCTCTTCTAGGTTTCTTTCTTCAGAAGTGATGTATATTTCTCATATTCACTTACTACTAAGATTTAGGAGGACTAATTTGGTCATTGGTGCAAATGAGATTTATATTAAAAGTCAGATAGATTAGGGGCACCTGAATGGTTCAGTTAGTTAAATATCCAACTCTTGATTTCCGCTCAGGTAATGATCTCAGGCTTGTGAGATCGAGCCCTGTGTAGGGCTCTTTACTGGGCACAGAGTCTGCTTGAGATTCTCTCTCTCCCTCTCCCCGTTCCCCTGCTTGTGTGCCCTCTCTATCTCTCTAATATAAATATGTAAATAAATAGATAGATAAATTCCTTTTTTTAAAGATTTTATTTTTTGACAGAGAGAGAGACAGTGAGAGAGGGAACACAAGGAGGGGGAGTGGGAGAGGGAGAAGCAGGCTTCCCATGGAGCAGGGAGCCCAATATGAGCAGGATCCTGGGATCATGACCTGAGCCAAAGGCAGACACTTAATGACTGGGCCACCCAGGCGCCCCAATAAATTCTTTTTTAAAAAGTCAGATATATTAGAATGAGAAAATTTTATGTATACACATATCTATGATATATATATGTATATGTGTGTGTTAACATATGTGTGGTTCTAGGTTTGGTTCATTACCTTAAAAAATTGATTTTTTAATCAAAGCAGGTATTCCATATAAAAACATTGTTAATATGATTCCTATTTCTTTCCCTTTTTTTTTAGATTTTATTTATTTAAGAGAGAGAGAGAGCATGAGCAGTGGGGAGGGGCAGAGGGAGAGGGAGAAGCAGGCTTCCAGCTGAGCAGGGAGCCCCATGTGGGCCTCAATCCCAGGACTCTGGGATCATGACCTGAGCCAAAGGCAGACAGACGCATCACCAACTGAGCCACCCAGGCACCTCTGATTCCCATTTCTTTTAGAATAAAATATATTTGCAATATATTTTTGTGAAAATTCCTAATTTAGATACATATCACAGAAGAAACTTCAGCAGGGCTCTCTTAATTACTAGTCCCATTCAGTTGGTCTATTTGATAAGCTGTCAACCATTGGATCCATTTATTTAAATGTTTTAGACATTGAAATAAATAATATTAAAGTTTTCATCAGATTCTATGAATGACATGTGCTAGATTATAGTATTGTCAAAATACTTACTGTTCATTCTATTTGGACCTTCCCTATGGGAGAATTATATTTACAGGTTCATAGATATGAGCCTTTGATAGACTTAAATAGACCAACTTTGAACATGAATGTGTGGGCAAGTATCATGTGAAAATTCCAAGTGGAAGCCCTAAGAGTATTGCATGGTATCACGATGTCTCTTCCTTCAGTTATGAACCTGACAATATTCTAGATATGGGCTGTTCTGTCAGCCTAGCTCTGGAGTGAAGTGGTTATTGAACAGACTTTGCAAAAGTAAATATTGTATAAGCCATCAAGATTTGGTGCTAATTGTTTTTTTTTAACCATAGCAAAACTTAGCCTAAGATTTATGAAGAAATATTTCCCAAAATAATGTAATACAAAGATGTAATTCAGTTGTTTAGGTTATATAAGCACACGGGCACTAGGAATACAGCAAATACAGGAATTACGTTAATGCTAATGTCATGGAATATAGTAACAGAAATTACTGTTAGACCTAAAATTAATGTCTAGTATTTACAGCTCTGGCTTTTCATACAATACAATGGGAAGGTACCTTGGTACATTTCCAAAGGGTAATTTTAAATATATGTTAGTGTTAAAATACAGCCTTTCATACAGTAGTCTGAACTTCAAGAAAAAAATAACAATACACACAAAACATATGCAGAGGAACAGTGATTTTTTTTTATAAGAGTAAAAACATTTTGAAACAGTCTAATGTTCAAAAGTAAAAGATTGGTAACATTATCACCTGTAAAATGAAATTTTATGCAGCTATTAAAATAATATTATGGAGGAATATTTAATGGTATAAATATTTTTGACAAAGAGCAAAAAGCAAAATAGAATTGTAAATAATGCATAACTTCAATTCTTTTAAATCATAATAAACATGTACACAAAGACTGGAAAGAAATGAATCAACATTTAACAGTGGTTATTAGTACATAATATAACTTTTAAAATTAACATACATTACTCTTAGACCTGGAACATTGTTATGAAGTTCATTAAAAATAAAACAAAAGGGAAATAAGGTAAGACTGCATCTTTTTTATATACAAAAAATTTCAAAATCTGCTATGTGAGTGGGGAAAGCTTTTTCCCTGGCTTTCCCTGCACCATTTGTCTATCTCTGAAGTGCTAGGTGTTACATCACCTCATCTTGACATGTTATTTTAATTCCATTTTCACTGGTCTTAAAGTTGGACTAGTTGTGTTGTTAAATCAAAAAAATCCTAAATCTTTAAAGTCAGACTAAATGCAAGTCTCTTTACTACATTATCGCTATTTCTTTTTCCAACTATTGTAGAGGTAGAGAATTCATGGTAATTAAATATTATTTTGTCATTAATTCCAGCTGGAACTGCTGATAATTATGTCCCAATATGATTTCCTCTAAGATATCTCACAGGCCATTGATAAACAGCTGAGAAAAAAAAAAAATCAAGGGATTAGCAGTAATTATTGCAAAGTGGTTTGCTATTAAATTAATTGAATAAAAAGTAATTGGATTATGTATGATCTTCAATAGCTATTAGAGTTTAAACTTTAATTAAATTGTCATAGTCCTCATTCAAAAATGAATGTTTAAACATAAACTATTTTTAAACAACAAGAAGAGCAGAATACTAATCAGGACAGCCTATACTGCCAACCTTAAGTTGAAAGCTCTATCAGACTGATTACCAACCAATTTCCACACATTAAAATTATCGGCAAAAAAGTGTTGAGATACAGTAATCATTTAGGCTTTTCAAATATTATTACTTGATAGGAAGTCAATTAGCATCGACTAAGAAAACTCATTCTTAAACAATTAGCTTAGTTGTATGCATTAAAGAAAACCTAGGCTTTTAATTTTGCCTGGAAGCTGTTAAGAGTCAGAATTCCCCAGCTAAGTCCAAAATGACAGCTTATCAACTATTTCTGTATCTACCATGAAAACCATTTTAAACATATTGATAACAACTTTTCATGCCCAGCTCACTCTATTAGTGTTCTAAAGTAAAAATAAATTCAAAAAATATTATGTATGAAATAATGTTTATATATATTTACATACAGATATGCATGCACACATATATTCATGCATAGATACATGCAGATAGATACACATACATACATATCATCTGGGACATCTTTCAGGCAGCTACTTAAAGGCTAAGGTAAAGGTGAAGGGAAGACAAGCTGTTACTTTTTGCTCTTCTAGTTCTGCCCTTCACAAAGATGGTAAAAATAAGAAATTGCTTCATTCAAACATACAAATTTTCAGTGAGAACTAAAGGTGAGAATTTGAATTTTCCGACTTTAAGTTTTTTTTAATACAATATCTGAACTATCTTCCAGAAAAACTTCTTTTTTTAATCTTTTTGAGGAATGCTTGATGAAATGACTCTCAATATGTACTACTTTGGATTTCTAAAAATATTTTTAATTTTTTTTTTACTTTCAAACCAAAGGCTTTCTAGAACTCCCTATGGTAGATTTGGATCATTTGACTTTTATATTAGTATTTTAAATATAGATTTTTACAGTTTTAATCTTTTATCAAAAATTTATCTTACCTATTTCAAGAACATTTAACTTCTATTTTTAAAGGACATCAAACAAAATTAAGAAACTACATTTCATTTTTGAGTGCCATTTTATGCAGTGTATGTTATATGCTCTATTTCATTCATTTCTCAAAAAAAAAAAAAATACTGTGAGAAACTTACTTGCTTTTAAAAAGTGGTAACTGCAGTGCAGAATGTCTCAATACTTTGTTTAAGGTCACACCGTTAGTAGATGCTAGAACAGAGTGTAAGACTCAGAACCCTGCTCATTACACTATCCATGAAAGACATGAGGATGCCCCAAGCCTAACATGGAGTGGGATGAAGAATGAGGGGGGAAGAGGTTGAAAAATCTTCTTTTCTTTAATTAGTTCCCCACAGGCAGTTCTCTACCTCAAAGCAAATCCACTGGATTGACCCTTCCCACACTCCTTGATCCTAAACTTAATTTAGAAAGATTGACAGTTCTGTGTTTAAAATTAACTTGTCACATAATTTAGGATACCTGGCAGGAAGGTTAATGCCACTGGTTAAATAAAACTAATTCTAAAAGCCACTTATGTGAATATTTAAAATAATGCTGTCAAATAAATATTTTTAAATACAATAACAGAAAAAAATGTCAAGTAGTGTGTAATCATTTTGTTATCCTGAGAGCAAATGAAGTTTTCACTCGTCATTATTAAGGCATTACTGAATATTCAGGAAATAAAATATCAGTAAGCATATGTATAACATCAGGTTACCCTTAGGTACATACAAATCACACTCATAATCAGTTTTATTCATTCATTAGTTCAGTACATTTTTATTAGCCAATTGCTTTGTGTCAGGCAGTGACCAAGGCACTGGAAATACAAGGGTGCCTGTGATACAGAATCTGATCTTGAGGAACTCATAGATGAAAAAAGATTCATGTCATCAAGTAAAATAAGAAAAAGAGAGGGAGGTAAACCATAAGAGACTCTTAAATATACGGAACAAACTCTAAGGGTTGCTGGAGGGGAGGTGGTGGGGGAATGGGGTAACTGGGTAACGGCATTAAGGAGGGCACTTGATGTAATGAGCACTGGATATGTTATATGCAACTGATGAATACTAAATTCAACCCCTGAAATGAACAATACACTATATAATAAGTAAATTGAATTTAAATTAAAAAAAAATTCATGTTATCAGATCCTTGTAAATTACTATGACAAATGCTCTAAGAGTGCTAGAATCAGAATCTTATGGTATTTGAGAAAGGAAATAGACCAAATGAACTTGAATAGACATTTTCCAAAGAAAACATGCAAATGGCCAAAAGGTATATGAAAAGATGCTTAATCTCACTATTTGTTAAGGGAATGCAAATCAAAGCCATGGTAATGTATTACCTTACACCTGTTAGGATGACCATTTGAAAAAGAGAGACAGCACAAGTATTGGTGAGGATGTGGAGGAAAGAGAACACTTGTTCTCTGGGAATGCAAAATGGTCCAGCCATTGTGGAAAATAGTATGGAGGTTCCTCAAAAAATTAAAAATAGAACTACCATATGATCCAGCATATAATCCATCTGGTTATGTGCAAAATCATTGAAATCAGGATCTTGAAGAGATAACTGCACTCCCATGTCCACTGCTGTATTAATGACAATAGCCAACATATGGAAATAATCTAAATATTGATGGATGAAATAAAGAGAATGTGATATATAAATGCAATGGAATGTTATTTGGCTTTAAAAAATAAAGAAACCTTGTCATTTGCAACAACATGGATGAACCTGAAGGATATTTTGCTAAGTAAATCAATCACAGAAGCCAAATACTGCATGATTTCACTTACATGAGGTATTTAAAATAGTCAAACTCACTGTCAAGCAGAAAGTAGAATGGTTAGTTATGCTGTGCATTTTTTTTTATTGGTGTACCATATTTAATTTGCCCCAATATCCTTGGAGTTTTTCTGAGAAATGGAGCAGTAATACAGCATCAGCTTATTAAAATACGTTTTAAGCCTTTAAAAAAAAATGGTGGTTGCCAGGGCCTGGGGAGAGGAGGAAATGGGAAGTGCTGTTCAGTGCCTTGTAGTTTTCTTCATAATCTCCTTGCTTTCGTTTGGTGAGTTTCTTGGATTGGTAGGTTTGTAGTTGTCATGAATTCTGGAGAAAATGGTTATTATTTCTTTAAATTTTTTCACCACTTCCTCCTTCTGAGGACTCCTATTCACAAATATTTGGCCACTTTCTGTTATCCCACACATCACTGAAACTCTTTTCATTTTTTTCTAAAACATTTTCTTTCTCTCTGTGTTATTTTGGGTAGTGTTTATTGCTATGTTTTCAGCATCACTACTAATCTTTTATTCTGTAATGTCTAATATCTCAATTTTATACAGTATATTTTTCATGTAACATGCTGTTTTATAGAAATTAAATTTGGATTTTTTTATATCTCCCATGTCTTTACATGTTCAAAATATATTCTAGTTTCTCAAAAACGTGGAATACAGGGGGTGCCTGGGTGGCTCAGTACATTGAGCAACCAACTCTTGGTTTTGGCTCAGGTCATGATATCATGGGTCATGGCACTGAGCCATATGTTGGGCTCCCCGCTCAGCGGGGAGTCTGCTTGAAGATTCTTTTTTCCCACTTGTGCCTTTATGCACTCTTTCTCTCTTTCTCTCTCAAAATAAACCAATAAATCTTTCAAAAAAATGTGGAATACAGTTATCAAACTGTTTTATAGTGTCCCTGCCCATAAATTCTATCATCTGTTTCTTTTTTGGTCAGTTTCAACTGTCATTTCTCCTTATTATGAAATAATGAAGTTTTCCAGTCTGGCTGATGGAACCTGGTAATGTTCTCATTCCTCTGTGAACTTCAGACACTGTTCCTTTCAATTTTTCTTCATGGGGTTCTTTCTCTGTCTTCTAATAGTTTCTTCACATTCATGCACTGAACATTACTCAACTAAATACTTGAGAAGGACTCTTTGAAGATCTCTAGATTTTTTTCTATCTGTGTAAGTTGAGCTTCTCTGGTACTCTTACAACCAAATCTTCCCTCTGTCCTAAAGGACACTGTTTCCATCCTCCAAAGTTGCCTGCTATACAAACCCATTGAAAAGAAAATCCAGAACAAAAGCCAATACAAGGTGTGCAGAAATAGGAGAGATCCATGGAGAATTGTATCTTACCGTCAGACCACCATTCTGAGCCAGGCCACCACTGTTTCTCACTTGGACTGTCCTAACTGCCCTGTAAATTATCTCTACATCCGTCTTTCCCATTCCAATTCTTTTTGCATATGGAAGCTAGCATGAACTTTTTAAAATGTGGCTTCATATTTTTTACAAAGTCTTGGTGGATTCCCAACTGTATATAAAATAAAATGAATCAACTTACTAATCACGAGGCCTCTTTATGAGCTGACACCTCTGTTTTCCAAATCTACTCTTACCTCTCCCATTTCATACTTTTCAGTTGCAATGTCTTTATAAAGAATTCTGAATATTCCAAGTATTCCCCACATTAGGGCCTTCATACATGCCACTGCATCTACCTAGAGAGCTCTTTCCCCGATATGACTATATCCTTCACATCATTTTGATCTCTAGTTATTAATATTCTCCTTTAAAAAGAGCCAACTCTGACTATTGTTGCTATAATCAGTACCACCCCTCTATTCAATATTTTTAACCATCTGTTTCCCTGATTGCATTTATTTATTTATTTATTTATTTATTTATTTATTTATTTATTTAGATTTTGTCCACCTCCACTTATAATCTATAAACATGTGGGAAGGACTCATGTCAATATTATTCAGAGCTTATCACAGGTGATGATGCTTGATATTTCTTAAATACATTGATAAGTATTTAAAGGTCCTAGTTAAATTATGTTGTAATTATTTGTATATGGAATTTTCCCCATAGTTCTCAATAGTGCACTATTGAATTGTATGAGCTATACTTTATCCATCTTCATAGTCTCTGCTGATTTGCCTGACCTAAAATGTTGTGTTCAATAGTGACTTTGAATGTGATAAAACAGATAAAGTCATTTATTCTGTTCTAGGTCCTACAAATGCAGCACTGAACAAAAAAGGAAATGTTTCTTCTTCCTTTGGGTTTACTACTTAGTGTATGGAAATAAATTCTAAATAACAAATATTTGATATTTATGCTGATGATAAGTACTATTTTTTAAAAGTGGGACTTGATAAGGAGACATAAATGATGGTGAATGGCTAATATTTGATTTAGAATGGTCAGGAAGAGCTTTTTGGATAAAATAACATTAAGTAAAATTATATAATTTCAGAGGGAACAACACGTTTTTCTTGTATTAGGCAGCCCTGGACATAAAATGGTGCACCCATAACTCATAAACATGACACAAACAGAGGCAGTCCACCTAGCACCAGGAAAACAATATTTTTAGGTCATGTATTGCTCTAGATAGAAAAAAAAATTACTGGTATTATACCTTTAACTACAAGGGTTTTTTTTACTTTTTATGAGAATTTTCATTTCTTTGTGTAGTCTTTAATTGTACTCATGTATATGTTCTCTATCTGTACAGAATGTAATTTCTCAGACTTTTACAAACTCTATGTATGTATATAAAATGAAAGATGGAATGATTCTGAACTATTAGGTTATTGGAATGTGTTAGTCTATATTGTACATACAGAAAAGTCAAGTTTTTGATGTGGATTTCTCAACTGCATAGAAAACAAACTCTTCCAAGTGTATTAGGAAAAAGCATTGATTAACCACATGCTGTATCACATGATTTAACACACATAGTAAGTGATTTATATGGAAAATCAAAGTCATATTTAGTTACCATTTTTTCTCCCCCTGTAGGTAAAATAAAACCAGAGGTAAGATGTGACATGAGATTTGTTTCAGGCATAAGACACTGAATAACAAGGTGGAGTTCTTAAGTTTTGTAGATGTTGAAAATGGGGATGGAAATGAAAGTGCTGAGGCAACTTTTACTCCAAAAGTGCATCCCTAATAAAATTTACTGGGTTCAATAAAATTTCTATGGTGTCTTAGCTCATGTCGATCTTCTCATGTAACTGTTGGGATTTAAATGGACCAAGAAATTGAAAAGAGTGACAATTTTTAAAATTACAGTATGGTATTTAGTAATCAAAATATTTCTAGAAAAAACTTTGGGGAAATTTGTGATAAAGATGTTTTTCAGAGATGGTGTTTCATTGTGGTGAGAACATTTCACGTGGAATATATCCTCTTAAATTTGTAAGTGGCAATAAGATATTGTTAAATTCAGCACTATGTTGTACAGCACATCTCTAGAATTTATTCATCTTGCATAACTGGAACTTTATACTTATTGGTCAACAACTCCACATTTCCTCTTTTAGAATCATCATTCTACTCTCTGCATTTATGAGTTTGATTATTTTAGATACCGCATATATGTAGAATCTTATAATATTTGCACTTCTGTGACTGGCTTATTGCACTTAGTATAATGTCCTCCATGGTTCATCCATGTTGTTGCAAATGACAAGATTTACCTTAATTACTATTGGAATATCACATTTGTACATTTGCCATACACACATACATCAGTGACCAAGACAGAGGCTGTGCAAATCATCTGTATGTTTGTTACCCCCATTTTAAAAGATTCTTGCCTACTATACATACACACACATTTAAAAAAATATTTTCAAAAAAACATTTCTAAAATGAATTGTTTCTTAATCAAGTTTTAATTAAATTATTAAGACATATAACTATTGAACAAAAATAACTGTACTTTAAATTTGTAGCTTATGGTAATATTATGCTCACATACACACACAAACTGATTTGGATAGTTAAGAAAATAATATACAAATGCAATGACTAAGCAAATCACTTGTAACACTTGACAGAATTCATGAGAAAGTCTGCCTTTAGTTAGAAGAGGTGTCAAACAGTGGTTCTTGGAATAGTATTATAACTATTACTGGAATTTTTATCTTTAATATTAAAATAAATCAATTTATTTTTGTGTTATTCAGAGTATCTAGTAAGTCACAGTTATAATATGAAACTTCAAGAATGAGAACAAGGTTTATTTAGCAAAATTTTTGAATGAGAATTTAAAGGTAAAATAATTCCTTTTAGGAAAATGTTTGATTGTAAAGTCATGATTTTCAGTTGCTAGGACCATTCAGTTCATGTGGAGTCATAGTAACAGGGTCTAAGATAAAAAGAAAATTAGATTACGCTTATCACATGTTAATTAATCATATGATAAGAAGTAGGCCAGTGAGGTGAGAGAACAGAACAAGAGTTCATTATATATCACAAAAAAAGAATGTGAAAAGTCAGTACATATTTGGAATCCAAATTAAATATTCATGGCTTAGATTCATTACTATGTTTTTGGTGTGCTAGTAAATATTTTGATGTAATTGAATCATTGGCATGTATTATGGTGTGGCTATTGTTTCACTTTGTTTTGTTTTGGTTTTAGAAATATATTGAACTACCTGAAAAAAAAATAGAAATTTATTCAACAGGCTTGCCAGATGTTTTATGGGCACTGTGAGCAATTTTCTAACATTCTACACTCGGAAGAAAATTTTGCTTTATTAAATTTCCTTCAAATTACATCACACTTAGAAAAAATGGTTCCAAATCATCAGATTGAAAGTGAACTTGTTGCACACAGCTTGGATTGAAATATTTAAAATTTTAGTTAAAATGTAAACCACAACATTGTCAGCCAGTAATTAACTGCTTTAAAAAAATACACATTTTTATAAGTGTAAATGACAGACTGAGGGGCATATTCACTCTACATCAACTTTGTATGTAAAACATGTTAATATTTAGATCCAAGAAAATGAATTTTGTGTCATATGTGTGACTGCGTATATTCAATAAAAACAAAGTGAAAAAATTTCTACAGTCAATAAGGATTATATACATTAAACACTGACATTTTATACCACATGATATTACATTAGTCTACAATTAAATATTGTTCCATCTCATATTCATGAAGGACTACTTTGTAAGGTAACCACACTCTTTTATGTTTTTTAAAGTATAGGAATAGATGAAATGTTTACTTGTGAGATCTAGGTGGGAAATTTTTCAAATAGTAATTAAATCTTGTCCTAACTTTATAATATTCTTGTTAATAAAAATAACAGGAGTTGATATATTCAGTGGGAAATGTATTTTGTGGTTACTATATCATAAATTAAGGAAGGAAGGAGAGAAACAAAACAAAACAAAACAGAGGAATCAACTAAAGAAACAAGGATATTCTAAAAATATTAGTGCCCAAATGTGGGAACTTAGTAAAATCACCCTCTGGTACTATACATTACTGACGTGCAATTTTCCAATTCATTAGAATGTTTCTGATTTCAGAGACTTCAAGCCCTCTCTTTATGTCTCTCTACCAGTGACTGGATTGACAGATAATCTTTTCTTCTGAACCCTCTTTTAGGATTTTGAAGCATTTTAGTTTTGAGGAGTTCCTTTTTGGTGAGAATATAAGATGTAAGAGAGACCAAAAGGGATTGTGCTGACAGTAGCAGAAAAGAAGAGGTAAGTACCCATTTAAATATTTTGCCTTCAACTGACTTTGAGTACAAATTCTATATAGTTCAAATAGTATTTGATGAGGTATTAAGAACTTTTTGTGCACAAGTTATGCTAAAGCATGAGCCCTAAGAATATGCAATTGATCCTCATTATTTGCAGATTCTGTATTTGCTGATTACTAGCTAAAATGCATCTGTAACTGGGAAGTCAATACACCCAGCTCTTTCACAGTCATTTGTAGATATATGTACAGCGGTGCTAAATTTGAATTTCCTGACATGAACATTCCCAGCTCAGGTGGAACATGGCAAAACTTTTTGCCTTTTTATTTCAGCTCTTACATTGTAAACAAGTGTCTTTCCATTCTATTTACTGTCACTAAACTGTTTTCTTAATTTCCTTTTTTGTGTTTTTTAGTATAGAGAAACACAACTTATTTTTGTATGTTGATTTTGTAATCCTGCAACTTAAATGAATTTATTTATTAGTTCTAAGAGATGTGTGTGTGTGTGTGTGTGTTCTTTAGGGTTTTCTAAATATAAGATCATTCCATCTACAAACATGTAATTTTACTTCTGCCTTTTTAATTTGGACTTCTTTTATTTCTTTTTCTTATCTAATTACTCTGGCTAGGACTTCAAGTATTATGTTGACTGGAAGTGGTAAGAGTGGTCTTACCACCACTTATTTTTCCTGCTCTTAAAAGAAAAGCTTTTAGCTTTTCACTATTGAGTATGTTAGCTGTGAGTTTGTTTTGCATGACTTTTATTATGTTGAGCTACTTTTTATTCTATACACAATGGGTAAAGCATAGTATCCTCAAAAAATAGTGTTGGAAAAGATAGATACAGACATGTGGGGAAAAAATTAAATTGGACCCCTACTTTACAGAATACACAAAAACAAACTCAAAATGGATGAAAGACTTAAACGTAAGAGCTGAAACTGTAGAGCTCCTGAAAAAGCTTCTTGACTGAGATTGGTTTTCACAGTGATTCCTTGGGTATGACACAAAAAGCATAGACAACAAAAGCAAAAATAGACAAGTGAGAGTTGATCAAACTAGAAAGATCTATACAACAAAGGAAACAATCAACAGAATGAAAAGGCAACATACAGGATAGGAGAAAATATTTTCAAGCCATATATCTGACAAGGGGCCAATGTCTAAAATATATAAGTAATTTCTACAGCTCAAAAGCAAAACAAACAAACAAACAAAAAACAATTACAACCTGGGCAAAGGCCTTGAACAAACATTTCTCTAAAGAAGACATATGAATGACCCACAGGTATATGAAAAAATGCTCAAAATCATTAATTAGTTAGCAGGAAGAATACAAATCAGAAGTACAATAAAATATGATATTATGTATCATATGACTTGTTAGTATGGCTATTTAAAAAACAAAGGAGATAATGTTGGCAAAGATGTGGACACATTGAGATCCTTGTACACTATTGGTGGGAATATAAAATGGCAAAGCCACTGGAAAACAGTATGGAGGTTCCTTAAAACATTAAAAATAGAATGACCATATGATCTAATAATCCCACTTCTGGGTATATATCCAAAAACATTAAAATCAGGATCTTGAAAAAATGTGTTCTTTCATGTTCATCATAGCATTATTCATAATTGTTAAGACATGGAGGGGCGCCTGGGTGGCTCAGCCATTAAGTGTCTACCTTCGGCTCAGGTCATGATCCCAGGGTCCTGGGATGGAGCCTTGCATCGGGCTCCCTGCTCAGCGGGAGGCCTGCTTCTCCCCCTCCCACTGCCCCTGCTTGTGTTCCCTCTCTCACTGTGTCTCTGTCTGTCAAATAAATAAACAAAATCTTAAAAAAAAAAAAAGAATTGTTAAGACATGGAGGTAACCTAAATGTCCATCTACAAATGAATAGATAAAGAGAATGTGGTATATACATACAATGGAATATTATCAGCCTAAAAAAGAAGGACTCCTGCCCCTCATGATAATATGGATAAACATGGAGTACATTATGCTAAACAAAATAAGCTAGCCACAGAGGAACAGATACTGGATGATTTCACTTATATGAATTAGTTAAACTCATAGAAATAGGGAACAACAGCTGCCATGAGGAGCTAGGTGATGGGAGAAATAGGAAATTGTTTTTCAGTGGGTATAAAGTTCTAGTTATACTAGTTGAATATAGTAAGTTCTGGATATCTGCTGTACAACATAGTGCCTAGAGTTAGCAAGTTTTTCTTTGTAAATACCTCAATAAAGCTGTTTAAAAAAAAAAAGTCCCAAACATAGTGCTTAACTATGCTAAGTGTTCTCCAGTGCTCCTAAGCACAAGAAGTCTGTGGTGTGCTTTTTAGAAAAAATGCATGTGTTAGATAAGCTTTATCCAGGCAAGAATTAATAAACTATTGACTGTGAGTTTAATGTAAACGAATCAATAATATGGTCCATCCAGATAAAGGAAGAGGAAATTCATCAATCTTTATGTAAGTCTCCCCTGAAAAGTGCTAAAGTAACATCTAAACTGTATCATGAAACTATGGAAGAGATGAGAAAGAGGCTAAATTTGAATATTCATGAGATGACAACCAATTTTAAAAAGCATGTTGTTAGGAAATTGCAAATGTAAACAACCATGAGATACCACTACATACCTATTAGAATAGCTAAATGTAAAACATAATACCAAATGCTAGTGAGGATGCGGAGCAATAGGTACTCTCATTTATTGCTGGTGGGAACACAAAATGACACAACCACTTCCGCCAATTTCTTACAAAACTATATATACTTTTGCATAGGATCCAGGGAAATCTGCAGCCAACCAAGGTGTGCTTCCATAAGTGCATGGATAAACAAATTGGGATACATCTAGGCGATAGAATATCATTCAGCACGAAAAAAAAATGAGCTTATAAGTCATGAAAAAAACATGAACACAACTTAAATGCATATTGCTAAGTGAAAGAAGCCAATCTTTTTTTTTAAAGATTTTATTTATTTATTTGAGATAGAGCGCTAAAGAGAGCATGTGAGCAAGGGGTAGGGAGAGAGGGAGAAGTAGGCTCTCCACTGAGCAGGGAACCCAATGCGGGGCTCAGTCCCAGAACCCTGGGATCATGAACTGAGCCAAAGGCAGACACTTAACTGACTGAGCCACCCAGGTGCCCTGAAAGAAGCCAATCTGAAAAGGTTATATACTCCATGATTACAGGAATATGACATTCTGGAAAAACAAAACTATGGAGACAGTAGATCAATCAGTGGTCGCCAGAGGTTTGGGAAGATGGAGGGAAGTACAGATAGGTAAAGCACAGGGGATTTTTAAGTCAGTGAAACTATTCTGCTTGATACTATGATGGTAAATACATGTCATTAAATACTTGTCAGAACTTTTATGATGTACAACACAAAGTGAATCCTAATGTAAACTATCGACAAATAGGAACACTGTATGCATTTGGTCTATTTTTCTGTGAACCAAAAATTGGTCCAAAAAATAACATCTGTTAATTAACAAAAAACAGAAAACATTATGGACAGCATTCCTGAAACAGAAGCCTGAGAAATTTATCACTTTGCCCCAGGTCAGGAAAATGTTAAACTCTCTTGGCCAATGCTGTCTGCCTCCTGCATTTCAAAAAGTGACATGGCATGAAAAATGTTAAACCTGCAAATAAAGCAGGTTTTGCAGATGAGGAGATATAGTACATGTGGTACAGGAAAGGGTAAAATAGCGGATTTTCAATACTGATGAGACTGCCTTGTTTTACAAGGAAGTTGGCAAATGAATCTATATAATGCAAATGGCATTTCAGTTGACAAAAATGTTGTGACCTAAGGCTCACAGAAACCTAACCCTGTACTTTCACTTCGAAAAATAGTACAGCATTCACTAATTGAGTGTTTATGGCAACTTTAGAGAACATAACTAGTGTGAATAACCATAATTGACAAATGTCACATTATATATCAAGTTTTAACATTAGGTCATGCCGTTTGAGTAAAGAGTATGCAAAGCAGCATCACATAGATCATGCTATGCTCTGTTTCAATCCATGTTAAGAAAAATTCTTCCTTACAATCTTTTGTGCATTTATGGTTTGTATATAGAGTTTGGTATCACATGACAGAAGCATTTTATATAATAGAATTAGATTAATTGCCTACCAAAGATGGAATTAACTGAATTCATCAATGGTAAGTTTAAAAAAGCTATAGTTAGTGTAATTAGCTTTTCTGTTGTTGATTCAAAGGTCTTCCAAATTATCATGAGGGCAGATAAGTGTTATACAAAAAATATTCTGCTAATATTCTCCAAAGGGTCCCAAATACAAATAGATGACAGATATATATATATATACACACATTTTGTTTAACTTACAATTATCATTTATCTACCTATTATGAAATTCCCTTTGAGAAAAGTGAATTTTGAATTATATTTATATAAAGGTTATGTGCTGAACATTTCATAAATAGGAACAGGAGTAAAAGCCAAAATGATGTATTTGTTAGTAGAAATGTCATAAGTAGACATTAAGGAACTCAATTCCTTTTTTAAATCTCTTTAAGAAGAGTTGAAATAATTCTGTTTTTAAAGGGAGAAGGATCTTTCTTTTAAAATCTTTTACCTTCTCTGTCTAATCCTTTGCCATGTATCTATCTTGTTTCCTTTGACTCAGCTTTAGTTATGTAGAGTATGCAAGATTATTGACTATGTGACATTTGTTCTAAAGATTTAAGAAGGTATGTATTAATTTATAATATATTACCTTAATGTGAAGAATATTTTTAACCTAGAACATTCTAGGCTTTGTTTTGATAGCTGTAAAATATAGCATGAAATGATTCAATCATTTTTAAAGCAGTTGGTGAAATGAATAAACCATTACCTTAATGGGAGGGACTTAAGTGATCTATAAAATATTGAGAGGAGTAGAAATTACATTCCCTTTATCCTAATGTGCAGAAGCATTTGAAAAAGAAAGAAGAGAATGATGAACATACTTCTGGAACTCTTGAGAACAGAATTATTTGGAAAATAACCAATTAGCTGAGAGCTATTTGAAGAAATTATTTAATTCCTAGAATGCTGTGGAGACTATATCGAAGAGAAAAGTAGCATGTGGATGTTGGGAAGAGATGAATAAAGCAGATCACAAAATATGTTTGGTGAAGCTAGCTAGATGAGCCAACTTTTGAACCAGCTTTTTGTATTTAGTAGCAATTAATTTAGCTTCAGATGCACTCCATTTCTTCCTCTGATTTTTTGGGAGGTATCTTGCAGTAAATATTTTAGTGTTTATAATTAGAAAATAAAAATAATCAGTTGCTAACTTGCTGTTAAACATTTTGGTAGAAGGTATTACCTTATTAATTTTTCAGTTATATATCTAATTTATTTTGGCACATTTTGCCAGTGCATGATAGAGAAGCACAAATGAGACAATGACCATGGCTCCAAGTAGGATTAGTTTAGTAGTGGGTATATATATAGGAAATTTAATTGACAGTGACCATAGAATATATGAGAATGAACCATATGAAGTTGCTATTTTCAAATTTAAAAAGTTTGCCTATCGGTAACTTCACGTGGCTTAATATGACACTGTGGCTTGAATGTTTGTATCTCCTTAAAATTCATTTATTGAAGTCCCAAGCCCCCCCCCAAAAAAAAGTTAAGAGTTGGAGACTTTCGGAGGTTCTTAGGGATGGGATTAGTGCCTTATAAAAGACCCCCCAGAGCTCTCTAGCCCCTTTTGCCATGTGAGGACACAGTAAGAAACTACCAGTCTGCTATCTGGAAAAGAGCCCCTCACCTCTGATCATGCTGACACCCTGATTTTGGACTTCCAGTCTCCAGAACTACGAGAAATAAATTTCTGCTATTTATAAACTATCTAATCTGTGCTGTTTTTTATAGCAGCCCAAATGGACGAAGACACATGGCATTATAATAACTGTTATGGTGGAAAAATACATAGGGCCTAATGAAAGCAAAAATACATTAATTTAAGATTGGGGGGAAAAAAGGCCTTGGCATTCAGGAATCATTGACATGAATAATATCTAGTAGGCAATAGAAGATGATGGTGGGGTGGGGCGGGGTTGGGGGGAGAGTTTGTAAAATAGCACAAGTAGTTAGGCCATTTGGCATATCTTTAGTTCTCTTTCAGATCTTCAAGTCTGAATTGCATATTCTACCATAACAATAATTTGACCCTATTCTTAGAGTGACGAATTCCAGTGATACTGAAATATCATCTGAGCTGGACTTTAAAAGTCTAAAACCAAATATTTGTAAACTTGCACTATATCCTCAACTTGTGTGACACTACATTGGAATACAAACTAAAAGTATTTATTTGGAATTGGTAACATGAATTAAAAAGAAGTATGGTCTTTGCGATTCTTTCTGATAGAATATCTTGAAATACTCTTTATCAAAGGACTTGTATTTAAAACAAATATATCCAATGATTAGATCAATGGGCAAAGACACTCCAGTATGCATGATGAATAGCAGATATTTATTTATAGAAGCCATCTTGTTGCCTTATATATCTGTTTATTTTATGAGAATATAGTTCATTACCTCTTCAAGGTGATAGCATGTGCTCTTTATTTTTCTTCATAGATGTTGATTTTTTTATTATCCTCCTAAACTTTTTATGATGTAATAAATCCAACACAGAGTTGAGAATTGATAATAAAATAGAGCAAAACTCTGTGCAAAAGAGAAAATATTGCAAATATGCAAGTCTTGTCAATAAATGACAAATTTCAAGTTTAAGAAGCTGCTTGTCAAAATAAATCTACTAAACAAATGCAAAATTAGATCTTAATAAAAGTAAAAGTAAAACATAAACCACTGTCTTTCCTTGCAGTATAAAACCCTCTCTTTTAAACACAATATGATGAAACATAATAAAACAAAATAAAAAATGGCATTGAAAATGCTAGTAATGTTTTTCCCTAGCCAGCAAACAATGAGTATTTCTAATATTTCTAATGTTTGGCTCATGGCAAGGTCAATTTCATCTTTTAGGGTGTCAAAAGAGTGAAATAAATAATAACAAATAAATCTCACTGCTTCCATCTCTAGAGTGATAAATATATTGCCAAAGTTCACTGATATATATTTCATTTCTGGGGTGCCTGAGTGGCTCAGTTGTTAAGCGTCTGCCTTCGGCTCAGGTCATGATCTCAGGGTCCTGGGATTGAGCCCCGCATCGGGCTCCCTGCTTGGCAGGAAGCCTGCTGCTTCCTTTCACACTCCCCTTGCTTGTGTTCCCTCTCTCACTGTGTCTCTCTCTCTGTCAAATAAATAAAATCTTTAAAAAAAAAAGAAATATATTTCATTTTTATTTCTAGCTAAGCTTTATATACACAAATAATTTTAAAATGTTTTATACAATGACTTGATTTGAATTATATGCCACTTGGATTGTGTTGCTGCGTTTTTCTTAACTTGTTTTCATTAATTTTAATTTTGATCTATGGTAACTTTGTAGCTTTTCTCTTTGATAGTGTTTGTAGGTTAAACTTTTATATTCTCTTTTCAATTTGCATTTCTTACATATTCACATTCTCAAACAATTGAAGCAAACAAATGGGATGCTGTAGACTCTTTTACAAATTATTATTTGTATTCTTAGTTTGATAGTATTGCAAATAAAAGAATAATATATGGATTATGACTGAATGCAGATTTATGGGTCTGGACTTTCAAAGTATGCCATTATTTAATCTTTTTATTTGCTATATGATCCCTTTCTTACTCACTTATCTAGTATGTATCTTCTTTTGGTCCTATGTTAACAAAACCTATTTTCTTTTTTATTCTTTTGTTGAGTTATTTTCCATTTCTCTATGTTGTACAATATTATTAGCAGAAACAAATTCAGTTTTTTTATTAAGCAAGGAAAGTCTCTGTTTCAGAGACTATTTCAAGAGGTTGTCAGCATTTTTTGTCTTATTATTGACTTGAAGAGAAGTTTTGCTTCTCATGAAAAGACCTTTCTATCTTATCAGTATTTATTAAGCATTTTGTACACTGTGGTCTCCGTAAATCTAACACTCCTTTTGTGTTGTAGATCTTACTTATATTGTTCTTACAAAACTATCAAATTAAAATGAATTATAATTCCTAATATGAATCTGTTCTTAAGAATAATGAGTTATAAAATAAATAGCAATTTTCATGTTAATTAAAAATGTTTGCTCCCTGTTCCATCATTTCCTGTCATAAAACTTTTTGATATAAGATGTGCCCCATATTTTGTATTCTATATTCTCATTGGATTTGACAAGACTATGTATGATCTCCCGGCTTTTGGAATCTCATTTGAAAACTAAAAAACAAATATCATAATGGACCAATCTTAAAATATGCAAATAAGAAATCAAGGAAATCTGATAAAAAAGCATATGTTCATAAAAATAATTCTATTCATTGTTTACTTCATGTATGGTACCATCTTGCTTGTCAGTTCTTATAATTAGTGCTTAAAGCCTTGGGCAACCCAGAATGGGTGAGCAGCAATAAATGGAAAGCAGAAATAAACTCAGAATTTTGTACTGTAAGGGTGCCAGTCCAAACTGACATTTCTGTCACTAGATATAAGTTGAGTAGAAGTTGAAACAGACATATAAGCATTACATCTAGATTGGTAGTTGATCAACGCTAAGCTTCAAATTAAGTGAGAGTCTCACCTAGTATCCTCCACTCATTGAAGGGAAGAGAAAAAAAATTTTTTTGAAAGGTGACGGGAACCTGTATTTGCGTCTTTTTTGCAACTCATACCAATTCTTATGCATTCTACATGTTTGTTTTGAATTCTAATTTTTACTTCTTTAGTCAAACAAATAAGGTTTGATATTCTTAGCACTAAGTCACATAAAACCTAGGCAAGCTCTACTTCTCAGTTACTTGCCATTTTCAAAGTGCCTGTGATTTCTTTGTCAAACCCGTTTTTATTTTAAAATTTGGGGAAGCTCTTGTGTGTCTCTGATCTCTTGTGAAATCATGGCTAAAGAATGAGAAATCGTATGGCTACACAGTGCACATGATAAAATGGTATAATGAAGTTGGAGAGTACTTGGCAGAATTAGATTTTAAGCCCCTGTTATTAAAAACTTTAAAACAAATCCTTTCAAGTCTTTTTTTAAGTAGATAGCATAGTGCAGTGCTTAAGTGCATGGATTTTAGAACCAGACTGCCTGTTCACATACTGTCTTTATCTATGTACCTTTCAGCAAGGTATTCTCCTCCCAAGAAAGAGGGGGAAAAAAGTTGTCCAAACTACTGCAGATACCAGCTTATAGATGGCTAGACCTGATGGAGGAGGGGAAAAATTTACTCTTTTTAAAAATTTTATTTACTTATTATTTGAGAGAGAGAGAGATAGAGAAAATGAGTGGGAGGAGGGGCAGAGGGAGAAGCAGACTCCTAATTTGCTCAAAAAGCTCTGTTTTTTATATTTAGCTATTACATGTTTTTGAATATGTTTGGATAATTTCACTTTTAAACCAGCTAGCTCTACCTATTTTTGTTTCCACCATAACATTTGATAAATAAAACCTTGTAGAAGGAAAGGAAATATTTTCTCTTTGGGTGTAAACTTATTCATGATAATGTCATTTTGTGAGCAGGTTAACTTATATGAGATGTGGGTACTTTGAGGCTGCAGGCTAGGAAGAACTAAACTAGTTCATGTGATTGACACCATTAATAACTTCTATTATGTTTTCTTATTCAGACTATCATAACATTACTTGGTACTGCATGCCTTCTTTCCTCTACAGTACCCTTTATAGAAAATATAAGTTGAGTTCAAAGCCTAATACTAATCAGAACAATTTCCCTATAGCATTTGTTGGCTGGAGATTCAATACTACATTTTCATATAGGGTTTCCAGTCCCAGGTGAAGAAGTACTATAATAAGTCTACTTTCAAATTTTACAGATAAAGATATATGTCAGTGCTTTAAATATAAAGTGTATTATTTATAAAATAATCAAATATGCTTGTAAAAATTAATGGTATATACTGATGATACCAAAGTGCATATTGACATAATTAATATGAATATACATACTTTGGGTGGATATATATAGAAAATTGTATTATTTTGTTTGTTTCTGATATATTTCAAGCACTGTCACATTACCTACTTCTATAAACTGCAAACCTGAGGCCTATATTTACAAAATTATACAGTAATTTCTACAATAGTAGGAATAGTAATAAATGTATACCAGTGGTATACACTAAATATATAATAATGAAACATATATGTTAAAATATTTAAGTATGTAAAAATACTTAAAAATTAAGTGTAAACATGATATACATACCTATATTATTCAAATTAGCAACACAAATCAAAAAAGTTAAAGATATATAGTTATAGTTCTAAATATTTTGTTGGGTAGCCATTCACAAAGATCATATATTTTCTTTTTTTTTTAAAGATTTTATTTATTTATTTGTCAGAGAGAGAGAGAGAGAGCACAAGCAGGGGAGAGGCAGAGGAAGAGGGAGAAGCAGGCTCCTGGCTGAGCAGGGAGCCCAAAGTGGGGCTCAATCCCAGGACTCTGGGATCATGACCTGAGCCAAAGGCAGCCGCTTAACCGACTGAGCCACCCAGGTGCCCCCATATTATTTTCAATATAATAAAAGAAGCATCATTAGATTTATAAATATTCAAAATTATTTTAAAAGTTACTGTTAATTTTTTACAAAATTTGTGGCCCTTCGTTCTTTATGAAACCACTCCATAAATTCACTTCCCAATTCCACCTTACTTGCTACTTAACTAAAGCATATTAATATGTAACTATTGTTTTTTATTTAGTACCTGCCTTTTTTTTTTTTAAAGACTCTTGTAGAGCACTTTTAGGTTTTCAACAAGGTACAGAGACTTCCCATATATCTCCTGCCCCCGCATATGCATACCTTCTCCATTCTCAACATCCCCCACCACAGTGGTACATTTGATAAACCTACATTGACACATCACAATCACCCAAAGTCCATAGTTTACATTATAGTTCACTCATGTTGCTGTACATTCTGTGGGTTTAGACAAATGTATAATGACATAGATCCACCATTATAGAATCATACAGAGTATTTCCTACCCTAAAAATCCTTTCTGCTTTGCCTATTCATTCCCCCTCCCCACGAGCCTGCCTTTCAAAATATTTCATTTTGGGGGGGCGCCTGGGTGGCTCAGTCGGTTAAGTGGCTGCCTTTGGCTCAGGTCATAATCCCAGGTCCTGGGATCGAGCCCCGCATCGGGCTCCCTCCTTGACGGGAAGCCTGCTTCTCCCTCTTCTACTCCCCCCGCTCGTGTTCCTGCTCTTGCTATCTCTCTCCCTCTGTTAAATAAATATAAAATAAGATGAATAAAATAAAATAAAAAAAGTTTCATTTTTTTCAGAGCCTAGAATGTCCTAGTCATCAACAATATGACTACTGTTTATTAGCTAATAACTTGTCTCAGACAATATGTTCAGTTAATTACATGTAGTATCTCATTTGTTTTACAATATCCCTGTGAGGCTGGTTATTATCATCATCATCATCATCATCATCATTATCACTTAAATTTTAAGTGTGAGGAAATTGAGCCATATGAAGATTTTTTTTTATAACATGCACAAAACCAAATAGCTTAAAAGCAACTGAGCCAAGATTTGAATTAATTCTCTCAACTCCAATGTTAAGCTTTTAGCCACCACACCTACTTCTATGCCAAAAGACATTAGAAACATTTATTCTGTCTAGAGAGTTGGGGGGAAACTCTGATGCCATAGTAGCAAAGTCATCAACTCTAACTTTAGAAGACAAGAGGGAATTGTTAATAGATTTTTACCTACCAGGAGTGTCCTATTTTCATGGAAGCCTATTATATTAGTTTTTCATGGAATATTTCTAACTCACTCTAGCTAAGAAAGCATATATTTGCCAAATACTGTGAAGTTACATTTATGTAAAGTACCTTTCAGGGGCGCCTGCGTGGCTGAGTTGAGTCTCTGATTCTTGATTTCAGTTCAGGTCATGATCTCAGAGTCATCAGGCTCTGCATTCAGCAGGGAGTCTTCTTGAGATTCTCTCCCTCTCCCTCTGCTCCTCCCCTCCCCCCGCTTACACATACTCTCTTTCTTTCAAATAAGTAAGTGAATAAATAATTTAAAAAGTAAAGTACCTTTCAGAGCCTTTCCATCCAGTTTTTATTTTCTAAATATGTTTTATTTTTTTTTAATATATTGAATGGACAGTGTTGGGAGAACAACCTACAGAACGGAGTTATTGGCCTTTCCATCCTGTTTTTAAGAAAATAGAAAATTCAATAAACATAATTTGGGCAGAAACACATGTTCTTTTTAAAGCTACATTATAAGATGGTATTAATAAAACTCTCAAGCTGACTCAAATTCGTGTATCTTAAAGGTTGTGATAAAGTTTGTAGATTTAACATTGTTCTAGGAATAAATTAGACATTTCATTTCTTTTATTACTGCCAAAAAAAATATTAAGAGGAAAATGCAAAGAAATATCAATGCTATAACAGTATAATCATAAAAAATCAGATTTAAAAACCAAACAAAGACACAGAACAATTGAGAAGGAGTTTACATGAAGTCTGTGGGATATAAGTATGGTATAAAAGATAATACTTTTAAAATATGTTATGCATATTATGAAATGACTTATTAAAGATATGATGGAAATAACTTCCCCTAAATTACCTAGAGATAGCCTGGAAATATTTTTTATCAACCAAAAGGACACTTTTAAGAATGAAAAGGGGCACTATGAAGAATTACACTGGGATAACAGGCATACAGTGAGACTGGCCCTGGGTAAACCTGGACCTTTGATCATCCTACTTGAAAAGAAAGATGCCTACGTCTCTGATGTAGTTGGAGGTCTCCATCTGGAGTCTCTTCTGAGTTTTAGTTATAGAGTCTCTGAAGTATACCACACTAGGAATCTTTATATATCTGTGAATGTATTTTCATTGTAATCCATGCATTGTAAAGATAAGCCCTCTAAGAATTCCCAACATAATTCCAAAATTAGATCTCAGGCTCTTCACTGTAAGTTACAGAGAAAAACAGCTATTTAATGCTCCATACAAAATCCAATGTGTTACTATAGGAGCAGAGGAGGACTAATTTACCACTTGGTTATATATGTCTATTGTTGGGGCAACTCAGAGGAAGCTTATAGCATTTGCACTAAATTGTCACCTAAATAATCTGCACTTGAAAGATTATTTATAGAAGTAAAAAAAAAATTCAAGTCAGTAGTGTCAAGTGTCTATGATAAATTGTTAATAAGGGGCCTAAAATTTCAGAGTAAAAAGGTATCTTAAAGAAAGTCAGGCTAACACCCTTAATTTATAATTAAGCAAACTGAAGTTTTAATCAATTAAGTGATTTACCAAAATGAAATAAAAAATTGGTAAGGAGCTTACTAATCTTGACATTGCACATTCAGTGCTCTTTCAACTACAAAAGACTGTTCCCAATGAAGTGTCGTGGCTACAGTCTTAATTTGCTTTTTTCCTGTTCCATCATGAGGAAATACTAAATATCCAAGGATCTGAATGCTCCATACTCTGTATTTTGTTAGTCCCCTCCATGCCCCTCTTTGTAAATAAAGGGGCATCTGCTCACTATAATCCAAAATAGAATTTCCTTCCATTCTTAAGATCTCCATAAGTAGAAAGGGTTCACTCTTAAAATTCTACAATGATCTGAACAATATTGGTCTCTTTCCAAAATGAATAATTCTACAAAATATAGTGATAGAATACAGAGTACAACACAGCAGAATAAAAGGTTAAAGTTCAAATGCTATAATTTCAAGCTATGATCAATGGTAATTTTTGGCACCTCTGGGTTAATTCACTGGCATATAGCAAACAAACAAGTTAGATTAAGTATGAATGATTAATATCAAAGTAACTCAATTACATCAAAATAAAAGTAACTCATTTATTTTAATTTTCATAGATTTACTAAGCCAATATTTTCTTTCTAATTCCCATGGTTGGTCTATACTTCTAATCCATCCATTCATTTGTTTGTTTTTGGAAAATGTTATTGCCTCTAGTTAGAACTAAAAGAAGCAGCAGCAGCAGCTTTAATTAGGACAGAGCTAGAAAAAGAACTATCTTTAAATGAACCACTTGCTAAAAAAATTAGATCAAATTTCATCTTTCTAAAGGTATGATTAATCATCAAATATCTCATATTAATAAGACAGTATATCAAAAACACTATCTGTTGATCACTTTTCAGTTCTCAAAAACAAGTACGTTGCACTTTTACCTGCCACTTTGAAACATTATAAACTAAAGTTATCAATCAATTAAAATATATTAATATTCTTCAGTTCAAATGCCATAGTCTTCTGCATGTAAAAGGCTACATTTATACTATTTATATGTATAATATAATGGAATACAAATTAAAATTATTAATATTTGAAAAGTGATTTTGGAGTATTTTGAAGGTGATTTCCTCAGAGCTATAAAAATTGTCAATTATATTGTTGTTTGATATATTTTCCATGATAGTTCAGCACTGTTAGATATTATATGTTTTATTTCTAACTATAGTGAAATAAAAAAGGTCAGTATGAAAATTCACATAGAACTTAAGGGAATACAAATCTGGGTTAACACGTGCATATATTTATTTTGAAGTTGGAAATAAAGGCAAAAAGCTTTTGTATTTCACCTAACCTGCTCCTATTTATTAAGTCCAAAGTAACTTAGACAGGTTTAATGTAAGTATGAGGAAGTCACCAATCTGCTGCTTTTATTTCATATCCACGGTGGAGGCTTCACTGAAATTTTTAGTGCTTCACGTCTTCTTTTTGCCACCTTTTTGGTTGTTTTTTTTCCTGGAGATGTCTCTACAGGAGAGTTATTGGCAGGGATAGGGAAGTAGACAAGCCCCTTCCAAACAGACCCCTCAGGAAGCAAGGTCTTTGACCTTCACAATGTTTTATGATCACAAATCCACCATACTTCAAGGTAAATCTTTTTTTGCACTTGATAGATTTCTAAATTTGTTTAAACAAAGTACATGTTAACAATTAGTCAGACTTCACTGGATCCTTCAGTTAATGAATCCTCTGAATTGTAACCCCTTTATAAAGATTTTGACATTTTAAACAAAGGGAATAATCAGATATCTTGGCAAGAAATGTTTTCCTGTTTTATATGTTGAAGAGTTGTTACCAGTACCAATTTATATTCTTTTTTCTACTTCCCTAACCCTTTACATACAAATATACATATGCACACATACACATATGCACAACATGCAAACATGTATGTGTATCATTTGATCCCTCCCTAGATGCCTGGGAGGAATAGAGTATAGATAAAGAAAAATTTGACTCAAAATAACAGAATTTTTAAAAAATCTCATCATCTAAATTTCAGCTCAAAGAAAGAACAATTACAATGGTATACTAAAGGGGCCACTGCTTATATGTCGATTCCTTCTTCAGTAACTAACCAAATTTGTCCATCACCATAAATAGCACATATCCCACAAGATAGAATAAATAATAAGACATGGAAAGAATAGGTTTGAATATTTATCTTTTGAAGCATATCATATTTAAATCTATATCTTCATCTTAAAGTATTTGATTTTCCCTTATCTTTGGTACCAGTTGAGACCTGATTTGTGACGTGGGATGTGATCTATTCTGGAGAATGTTCCATGGGCACTAGAGAAGAATGTGTATTCTGTTGCTTTGGGATGGGATGTTCTGAATATATCTGCAAAGTCCATCTGGTCCAGTGTGTCATTTAAAGTCTTTATTTCCTTGTTGATCTTTTGCTTTGATCTGTCCATTTCAGTGAGGGGCATGTTAAAGTCCCCTACTATTATTGTATTGTTGTTGATGTGTTTCTTTGATTTTGTTATTAACTGGCTTATATAATTGGCTGCTCCCCTGTTAGGGACATAGATATTTAAAATTGTTAGATCTTCTTGTTGGATAGACCCTTTAAGTATGATGTAGCGTCCTTCCTCATCTCTTATTATAGTCTTTGGTTTAAAATCTAATTTGTCTGATATAAGGATTGCCACCCCAGCTTTCTTTTGATGTCCATTAGCATGGTAAATGGTTTTCCACCCCCTCACTTTCAATCTGAGGTGTCTTTGGGTCTAAAATGAGTCTCTTGCAGACAGCATATCCATGGGTCTTTTTTTTTTCATCCAATCCGATACCCTGTGTCTTGATTCGGGCATTTAGCCCTTTATATTCAGGGTAACTATTGAAAGATATGAATTTAGTGCCATTGTATTGCCTGTAAGTTGACTGTTACTGTATATTGTCTCTGTTCCTTTCTGGTCTATGTTACTTTTAGGCTCTTTCTTTGCTTGGAGGACCCCTTTCAATATTTCTTGTAGGGCTGGTTTTGTGTTTGCAAATTCTTATAGTTTTTGTTTGTCCTGGAAGCTTTTTATTTCTCCTTCTGTTTTCAATGTCAGCCTAGCTGGGTATAGTATTCTTGGCTGCATATTTTTCTCGTTTAGTGCTCTGAATATATCATGCCAGTCCTTTCTGGCCTGCCAGGTCTCTGTGGATAGGTCTGCTGCAATTCTAATGTTTCTACTGTTGTACGTTACAGACCTCTTGTCCCAAGCTGGTTTCAGGATTTTCTCTTTGTCTCTGAGACTTGTAAGTTTTACTATTAGATGTCAGGGTGTTGACCTATTTTTATTGATTTTGAGGGGGGTTCTCTGTGCCTCCTGGGTTTTGATGCCTGTTTCCTTCCCCAAATTAGGGAAGTTCTCTGCTATAATTTGCTCCAATATACCTTCTGACCCTTTCTCTCTTTCTTCTTCTTCTGGGATCCCAATTATTCTAATGTTGTTTCGCTTTATGGTATTACTTATCTCTCGAATTCTGCCCTCTTGATCCAGTAGTTGTTTATCTCTCTTTTTCTCAGCTTCTTTATTCTCCATCATTTGGTCTTCTATATCACTAATTCTCTCTTCTGCCCCATTTATCCTAGCAGTTAGAGTTTTGATTGCACCTCATTCATAGCCTTTTTGATTTTGACTTGGTTAGATTTTAGTTCTTTTATTTCTCCAGAAGGGGATTCTCTAGTATCTTCTGTACTTTTTTCAAGCCCAGCTAGTATCTTTATAATCATCATTCTGAACTGTAGTTCTGACATCTTACTGATGTCTGTGTTGATTAGGTCCCTGGCAGTCGGTACTGCCTCTGTTCTTTTTTTTTGAGGTGAGTTTTTCTGTCTTGTCATTTTGTCCAGAGGAGAATAGATGAATGAGGGAACAAAATGCTAATAGGGTAACAACGACCCCAGAAAAATATACACTAAACAAATCAGAAGAGACCTGAAACTGGGGGGGTGGGGGGGGTGGCGGGGAAGAAAGGGAAAAAAAAAAGAATATGATCAGGCTGGTGAAAATAACAGAGCCACACACTAGATTTTGGGTGTATTTTGGTCTGTTAGAAGAAATTGCCTCTCAAAATTTTAAAGAAAGAAAAACTTATATATATACAAAAATAAGGGTAAATGCAATGAAGGGATGGAATATGACTGTAAAGATGAAAATTAAAAAGGATTTTAAAAAAGGAATTGATAAGAAGTTGGTTGAAAAAAAAAGAATGAAAAAAGTTTTTAAAAAAAGAGAATGTGATCAAGCGGGAGACTAGGACAACATCATACACTAGATTTAGGGTCTATTTTGGTCTTTTAGAAGAAACTGTATCCTAAAATTTTAAAGAAAGAAAAACTTATATATATACAAAAAATAAGGTTAAATACAATGAAGAGATAACGACTGTAAAAATGAAAAATTAAAAAAAGATTTTTAAAAAAGGAATTGATAAGATGTTGGGTGAAAAAGGAAAGAAAAAAAATTCAACTAAAAAAATAGAAAAAGAGAATAATAAAGAAAATTTAAGAAATTAACTTTGAAAGACTAAAGCAGCATGAGGAAAAAAGCCATGAATTCTATGTGCTGTATTCCCCTAGCGCTGGAGTTCTGCCGTTCTCATTGATCAGTAAACTTGGTCTTGGCTGGCTGTTCTTGCTGGGGGAGGGGCCTGTTGCCGTGGTTCCCAAATGTCTTTGCCGGAGGCGGAATTGCCCCACCCTTGCTGGGGCCGGGCTAAGTAATCTGCTTGGGTTTGCTCTCGGGAGCTTTTGTTCCCTGCAAGCTTTCCCTACACCTTTGGAGGACGAGAGTGAAAATGATGGCCTCCCAATCTCTGCCCCGGAGGAGCTGAGAACTCGGGGCCCCACTCCCCAGTGCGCCCACAGAAAAAAGCAGTCACTTCCGTCTCCCCAGTCTCCAGCCGCACTCCGTGCTCAGCTGGCCTGTGACCAAGTGTTTCTATCTCTGGCACCCGACTTGGTCCCACGCCGCTCGTCCCAGGAGAGGAAGGGGAGTCTCCCCAGATCTGCGGCTTGTTGGGTCCCTGCTGGAGGAGCATGGCCCGGCTGTGCCGCAGATCATGGTTTATGGCAACCCCGAGCTGAGAGCCCACTCCTCGGCTCCGTCTCTGCAGCCGGTCTCCCCAATCCAATACCTGGAAGTTCTGCTGCACTCAGGCACCTCTAGTCTTCCTGTGACCCCAAGGGTCCTGAGAGCACACTGTCCCAGCAAGGGTTCCACCCCCCGCTTAGCCACTGGAGCGACATCCCTCAGTGTAGCCAAGTTCTAAAAGTTCTGATTTTGTGCTCTGCTGCTCTATCACTTGCCGGTTGCAGCTGACAGAGGCCCCCTCCCCTGCAGTCTACCTTCCTGAATATCACCTCGGATTCACTTCTCTGCATGTCCTACCTTCCAGAAAGTGGTCGCTTTTCTGTTCAGAGAGTTGCTGCTATTTTTTTCTTTGATCTCCTGCTGAGTTTGTAGGTGTTTAGAATGGTTTGATCCCTATCCAGCTGAATTCCTGGGACCAGATGAAATTTAGGTCTCCTACTCCTCTGCCATCTGGCTCCTCCCCCATTTTCCCTCATCTTTGAAATGACCAGTTAAAAAGCACAGGTGTAATTTCGGAGTCAGTTGAAAAGGGCCATATATCCTTTCTCCACAATGCCTGTCATCTGTATGTCAGAGTTCCCAGGACACTTACATTGTGTTGGATAAATTTGGATAATCACATCTTTATATTTAATTATCAATGTGAACTATAACCTGAGAAAATGAAAATACATAATAAGGGGGACTTAATTTTTATCACAAAATGTCATGGCCAGAGAAGCAGAAGGACACAAAAGGACTAAACAAAAACAAAACAAAACAACAAAACCTGCCTTATTAGGTTTTTGGTAAATCACTATTTATTACATCGCCCTCTGATTATTCCAAAAAGAAAGTGGTTAAAATAAGAAAATTCAGAAGTTTTCTATATCACAGGCCATTTATGAATTTAGGCCTTAGAGCAACAAAGGCAGAAGTTGTTATCTATTTATTTTGAATAGCCAGTTATAAAAAGCAGTAGAAAACTTTCAGAGTAACTGACAAATATTTAAACCATTTCTATGTGTGTGTATGGATGGCTGACCATATATATATATATATATACACACACATACATACATACATACACACACATACATAGAGAGAGAGAGAAGGAGAGAGAGGAGAGAGAACTGTAATTCTCCTAGTGGTACTTGATACATTGTCCACACATCTGTTTGCCATAGAATCTTCAAGTGGGTATCTCTGAGTCTGTTTTGACATCTGCTTTCTAAGTGGCAATGTCTAGTCCTTTTAATTCTATCCTGAAGAAGGCAGGTACTATACTTTCATTCTGTTGCATCCTTCTAAATTGTATCAAGTTCTGTTCTGGCAAACAGACAGTCTGATGCCCTCAAACCTTGGTTTCAAGCATTGTTAGGCAGGGTCAAGTCTATTCTTTACTTAAGGGCTAGAGAGGCCTTATTTCTAAACACCTTTCTCAGGTTACAGTAGAATGCTGCGTTTGATGAGGTATCTCCACGTTGGCTACTCATGTGTCTGTATTCTCGCAACAATGTGATAACCTCCAGAATAAGCATTCTTCTCACTGCTCTTCTCTGCCCAGCCTCACAAGTTTGTCACGGTGCACACACAGGTTGGTATCCATTCAGAGCCTTGAAGGGGACCCTGTGCAGTGCTCTAGATCTACTTATCTGTGCAACTCCTTCATCACTGATTTCCTTTCTTCCAAATTCTGGCAGAGTCAGCAGCCCCAGCCCCTGCATATCTTCTAGATAAAGCAGATTCTTTAGGCTCTAATCCCTGTGTCACAGTTTGGGTGGTGACCCCCACAGAAAGCAAGGGTGAATGTGGAGGTCCCTTCTGAAGTTCCTTTCTCTCTAGCATCACAGCCCAGTGTTGTTTAATGTCTGATGAACAGGTGTTTCATATGTGCTTACTGTCTTGGCTTCTCGTTATTTAAGGCAGGACACATGTAAAACCTGCTACTCTGTCAAGGCTCCATCTGAAGTTCCTTTCTACTTTTTTTTTTTTTTTTAAGATTTGCTTACTTAGTCTGGAAGAACCGGTCGGGAAGGGAGGAAGGTGGCAAGATGGTGTTGGAAAGCACTACGGTTTACATGGACAACAGTGAGTATATGCAGAATGGGGGACTTCTTACCCACCTGGCTGCAGGCTCAACAAGACGCTGTCAACATAGTCTGTCACTCTAAGACCTGCAGCAACCCTGAGAACAACGTGGGCCTCATCACACTGGCCAATGACTGTGAAGTGCTGACCACACTCACCCCTGACACCGGCTGCATTCTTTCCAAGCTCCACACTGTCCAACCCAGGGGCAAGATCACCTTCTGCCCTGGCATTCGTGTGGCCCATCTGGCCCTGATGCACCGACAGGGCAAGAATCACAAGATGCGCATCATTGCCTTTGTGGGAAGCCCCGTGGAGGACAATGAGAAGGATCTGGTGAAACTGGCTAAACGTCTCAAGAAGGAAAAAGTAAATGTTGATATTATCAGTTTTGGGGAAGAGGAGGTGAACACAGAAAAGCTGACATCCTTTGTAAACACACTGACTGGCAAAGATGGAACCAGTTCTCATCTGGTGACAGTGCCCCTTGGGCCCAGCTTGGCCAACGCCCTCATCAGTTCTCCAATTCTGGCTGGTGAAGGTGGTGCCATGCTGGGTCTTGGTGCCAGTGACTTTGAATTCAGAGTGGATCCCAGTGCTGATCCTGAGCTGGCCCTGGTCCTCCGTGTCTCTATGGAAGAGCAGCGGCAGCGACAGGAGGAGGAGGCCTGGCAGGCAGCTGCAGCCTTTGCAGCTGAGGCAGGGATTGCTACAGCTGGGGCTGAAGACTCAGACGACGCTCTGCTGAAGATGACCATCAGCCAGCAGGAGTTTGGCCACACCGGGCTCCCTGACCTAAGCAGTATGACCGAGGAGGAGCAGATCACCTATGCCATGCAGATGTCCCTGCAGGGTGCAGAGTTTGGCCAGGCAGAATCAGCTGACATCGATGCCAGTTCTGCCATGGACACATCTGAGTCCGCCAGGAGGAGGATGATTATGATGTGATGCAGGACCCCGAGTTCCTTCAGAGTGTGCTGGAGAGCCTTCTAGGCGTGGATCCCAACAATGAAGCTATTCAAAATGCCATGGGGTCCCTGGCCTCTGAGGCCAACGGATGGCAAGAAGGACAAGAAGGAGGAGGACAAGAAATGAGACTGGGGGCAGGGGTGGCTGAGCTTGCTCAGGGGGCTGCATAACTTGGGCAGGATGTAGGGTTAGATATGTTATCTGTAACCAGGACAACCTAAATAAAGCTTGGCAACTTTTGTTTAAAAAAAATTTTTTTTTGCTTACTTATTTTAGAGAGAGAGAGAGAGAGCACGGGGAGAGGGGCAGAGTGGCAGAGAAGGTCTTAAGCAGAGTCCATGCTCTTCGTGGAGCAGAGTCCATGCTCTTCGTGGAGCAGAGTCCATGCTCTTCGTGGAGCCCAGCATGGAACTCTATCTCACGACTCTAAGATCAGGACCCCAGCCGAAACCAACAGTCATTCCTTAACAGACTGTGCCACCCAGGCACCTTGATCTTATCTACTTTTAGTGCTTCTTTGCTTTTTTTCATCCTCCTCTGATTTGTCTCTTTAGTAATACCTTGAAAATTATGCATGTGTTCCTATTATTAAAATCTGAAATTTTATAACCATGATTTCCCAAACTACTTTAAAAAATGCATTACGCCTGATACCTTCCATTTTAGATAAAATATTTAAAATGATTTTACTTTTTCTTTTCCTCTTCACCAATGATGTTTTAGAAACAAAACTAATGTAGTTTTATATTAATATTTTCCTTCAGGGATTATTTTTTAGCATTTGTGTTATCTCACTTTTTAAATGAGATTTAGATATTTTCTTTGTTTTATCCCCATAATCAATATAATTCCTTTATACCATATTTTCCCATTGCTGAATTTTCTATTACATGAGATAAAGTGTGGGAAAGCCTGGCCCAACACAGGCATTTCATGAATAATATCTGCTGTTGCTGCTGTCTAATCATTGTCATCATTATTAAACGGCACCACAATCACTATCAACATCAAAATTTCTCACCTGCAAATTTCCTTTTGAATTCATTTACCAATCACAAAGATGATAATCTAAGTCTTTTGAAAGAAACCGTTCTCTCTCCCTTCCTATCTCTCTCTCCCTCTGTCTCAGAACATTTTGACAATTAGTTGGCTATACAAATAAATAATAGTAGTAGAGGAATAAACAAGTTCTATCGTATATTTTTTATAAGATTGTGGTTCTAAGGACTAAAAATTTCTGTGAGATTATCTGATTTATGGCCTACTTTAGAAAATTTAAGAAGCATCAGTGTCACTATAAAGTCACTATCTAATTCTTTTGCAGAGATAATTCACATCTATAAATCACCATGATTATTTTAAAATAAAAACACATGCCTTTCTATTCAAAGAGAAATACTGCCTCAAATAGGAGGCATACTTATCGTGACTTTGACCATAACACCAAGGACTTTGAACCTAAATTATCATTAAGAACTTTTCTTGACCCAATTCTCTCAAAAAGGATTGCAGTTATGAGTGTGGAAGTGATTTACTGCTGGATTCCAATCTGGTTTTATATCAAATACCTACCTTAATTAATGGGAATAATGATGAGTTTCAAGAAACCTGGAATTAGAATGCCAAGCCCTAACTTTCCCGAGTACTCATTCCATGTATAAGCTGGAGGAAAGAATACGTTTTGGATTTGTTATCAGTGACAGGAGGAAAACTAAGACCAAAAACGCATGTTGATTACCATGTCTTTCCATTGTTATTCTATAAAGATTTTATTATATGTCAGAGATGATTTACTAAGCTCTTCTCCCATATATGTAACTTTTCTGAGGATGCATTTATGTATCCAACAACAAAACTGTACCCCTTATATAAAATAAGTATGGAAATTCCATTAATAAAAGTTTGAATGAATATTGAAACTGTTTAGAAGTCCAAGTCAGTGGTGGAATATATGTGCAGACTTAAAGTTATGAATGCATTTGCATTTTTAAGGGAGCTTAAATCGATTCTCTTTATACATACCTGTCACAATTTGGGTTTAAGTTTTCTAAAATATAGTGTGAGAAGTGCAGGTCATGTAGCCCTTGTAATACACGTTGTTGTTCCCATCTTAGTGATGATATAATGAATCATGTTCATAATAAATCATTACAATAGCTTTCTCTGGTGGAATTCAGGTTCACACTTTGCTTTAGTACTCGATTCTTTAAACAGGCTATAGATTCATGGGCTGAGAAGCCACTTATGGGGCTGGTGTTGTAGTTCTCTGTATGACCTGATAATAGAACATAAACAAATACGGACAATAAGGAAAAGTAGGTTTTTGAATGTGAAAACTTATTCCCAAAATCTTTCCTCAAATTGGAAAACTAAAGTTTACATATACAATTCCCATACCTCAGCATCCTCATGTAAAATTACAGAGCTGATTATGATTATCTTCAAATTTACCCCCAGCTCAAACATTCTATAATTTTATGAAAAATTCAGTTATACAAAATTGAAATCCTTCTTACTGAGACTTAAGCTTTTCTAATAAGAATTTTATTTCCTAGAATATATTAGTGATACAAATTTGGAATCTCTTTTCCAAAGGATCTTAAAAACCATGATGAATACTTGTCATTCTGGAATTTTTCAAATGTAACTGCCATTTTCCAGCTATGTTATATGTAAAAATCTCACTGAACATATCTAATTCCTTACATATAGAAGGGACACATAATTTGCCTATGTAAAGGGATTTTCTTCAGATGGTGTATCAGTTTTCTATTACTGTCATAATAAATCACCACCAATTCAGGAGCTTAAAATGATGCAAAGTTATTATTTTATAATTGTGCAGGTCAGAAGCCAGACATGGGTCAAAGCAAATGTGTTGGATGTCTGCATTCCTTTCTGGAAGGTCTAGGGGAAGATCTGTTTCTTTGTCCATTCAGATGATTGGCAGAATTCAGTTCCTTGCTGTTATAGCCTGAAGTCCCTGTTTCCTTGTGTGCTGTCAGTTAAATGCCATTCTCTCTTCTCCACCAAATTCCTTAGCTTGTGCCCTCCTTCCACCACCTTCAAATCTAGCAAAGGCTGCCCAAATTCATCTCAAGCTTTGAATCTCTACTGTTTCTTGTTTTATCACATCTCTCTGACTCTATATGTGTAAATTTTTCTCATTTTAAGGGCTCATGAGATTAGACTGGACACACTTGGATAATCCAGGATATATCCCTATCTCAAGATCCAAATGCTTAACCATATCTACAGAGTCCCTTTTGCCAAGTAATATAATATAGTCACAGGTTTCAGGAATAAGGGTATGGGCAGCTTTGGAGGGCCACAGATAGTCTTTCAAAGATCTTCCAGTTCTAAAATCTGTGATTGTACAATATTGCTTCCTTACTAATTGCTCAACTTTCCGAGAAAATTCATTCTGTACCCCAACTCCTTGAAGGCCCTTGAAGAGATGTTTTCTTCCTGCTTTAAATTTCACTTGGACTAAACTTTTTAATGTCCATTTGTCACCTATTGCATTTAACATTTTTTTACTTTTATCTCCATACAAATATACTAACACATATTTTTTTTTTCACATTCCATGCAGAATGAATATTGTAGCTCTGTGGTGATTAAGTCTTTCAGCTGTGATGTTTGTGTTCAAATCTAAGGACCATCACTTACTGACTGTGGTAACTTGCTCAAGTGACTTAGTTTTCCTTGTCCCCAGTTCCTTCATCTATCCTATGAGGGTAATAATACTATTTATCATACAGGGTTACTTTTGGTTAATAATTAATAAAATTAGGGGCACCTGGGTGGCTCAGTCAGTTAAGCATCTGACTCTTGATTTCAGCTCAGGTCATGATCTCAGGTCATGAGATAGAACCCCATATCAGGCTCTGTGCTGGGCATAGAGCCTGTTTAAGATTCTCCCTCTCTACCTCTCCCTCTGCCCCTCCTTCCACTCTCTCTCTTCCTCTCTCAATAGTAATAATAATTAATAAAATTAAATGTAAAAGACAAGTTAACAAGGTTTGGAAGAAACTTGGGGAAATCCTGATACCTAATGAGAGCAAAATAATTGTTACTTGATTAGCATATATGAGCAATAAACTAAAAAGTTACATAAAATGTATACATTCCAAAAAAAAGTATACATTCCATTTGATAAAGTAGGTTTTTATAATTTGTGATCTAGACAGGGCATGCTCTTTAAATTATTATATATAAAACCAGTGAAAGAGAAATAAGTAATCCCAGTTCTCTTAACTTCTATGGTGATAGAGCTTTCTATCATGAATCATCCTGCCTCTTTGATTTAAATATATATTTGTGTAGTTTCAAAATGTTAATGCCTAAGATTATGAGAAGTCTAAATTTTCAGTAGGTTTGATTTAGTTTGATTCTCAAATTGGGGGCATGAATATTGCTCACACTGATTTTTGTATATTTTAGTTCACCTTGTTTCATAAAGAATTTAAACAGTCCACAAGAATACAAGAGGCTTTTAAAGATAATATTACTTAAAATGGTGATAAATAATAAAGAGAAATAGGAATGAAACATATTTGAACTAGGAAAAAAGTCACCTTATGTATAATAATCTGTTTTCCATAGTCAAAATGAAACAGTAAATCCATTATCTTACACAATTGTCCATACACATGAAAAAATATAACTATTACATCTTCTAGAATGTACTCTCTAAAGGTGGGGATGGTTGTCTGTTTTGCTCTTAGTTGAGAGTCCTGTACTTCAAACATAATATACATTTGTTGAATAAGTGTTTAAAAAGGTTTTTCTTACCGGAAAAATACCTATAGGGAAGAACGCATCTTGAATTGATATGTGTGGCTCAGGCCAAATACACAGTGGAAAGTTTTCTAATACCTGAAAAAGTGTGTTAACTGTCATCTCTTGATAAATAACATCCATGAATGCTATTTATCTTAATTGAATTTCTGAGTAATCTTGTGTTGCAATTAGCTTAAGTTTTGTTTTCTTGGTCAGATACATATAAGGCTGTTACTCTTTACTGTCCTTCCCTCCCATCCTGATTTTACTGTTTTATTCCCTGGTGGCTCTAGAGTGCAGGAGTGGAAAAACTTGACTATTAAATTTAAGGTATCATTTATGACATATGGTGATACTGTTATTAGCAGTAACATTTATATTCCTTTAGTTTAATAATAAAATTAGTGAACCTTTCATTTTAGGAATTGTCTAACCTGAAATAAAATTAGTTTTTACACAAAATTTTTAAAAATTGCTTTAAAAGAGGACATACCCTTTTTTAGGCATAGAATTTTAAATTCATTATGAGTTACTATTTACTTATTTATTGATTGATAAATGATCTTTCTCTTCAGTTCATGATGGCACAATGTATTTGTTCCTATAGGTCCTAAAAATCTAGACCTGCAAAAATTTGGGAATAAAAATAGTTGTGGTGAGGAAGGGAAATATGGTGAGAAGGGTAGAATACTAGGCAATAATGTGTCAATCATTCTTAGCAAAGCCATTAACTCTACCTGTTATTTTACCAGCCCAATTAATGGAATAAAAGGGTTGGATTGTCATACCAGAGCTCTCATAGAAAATGGGGAGTATCTCCTGTGCTGCAAGTGAAGGAAACTGTGGTTCATTTTGGTTTTCTGGTCACTAACCAGATAAGTTGCCCTGTGATATGAGCTCACCTACTGAGAAAAGAAAAAATAATAATAATAATATAAGAACAAAAGCAAAAAGAAACCCCTCTGTCTTGCCTGTTTAGTCTCCCAGTAAAAAATCATCACATCCATACATAAACTAATACCTTCCCTGGGCCTACACGACACAGTAGCTTCAACAGTAGACTAGATCACATTATAAGTCATACCAATTTGAATCCCACAATTTAATACTTTCTGCGAGAGAAGGGCCTAAAATCTAGAAGTCTGAAGCAAGGGCATATTTGGAGTCTTTAGGTAGACAGTGGTTAAGAAACAAACAAACTTTACTATCTCTGTTTTTCTTTTCTGAGAAGCAAGAAGCCCCCAAGGAGTACAATGGGAGTAATTCTGTCTATGATAGTTTACAGTCATCCAGAAGCCTAAGGTTTTACAATAAAAGATGACTCCCTCGCCTTCATTGATGAATGGCTATAATTTTCTATCGGACATCCTGAATCGGCTACCCTGCCAGAACAGGGAAAAAAGCTCTCTAACTCTGAATTGAAGGTATAATTCTAAAATATAAGACTTTACTGTGCAATAATAACATGTTTTCTGGGAACCCTTGACATACAAGCAGTTGTAGAGAAAAATAACGGGATAGGTATTTACAGGGCACAGGCATTTAGATAAATTTACAAATTTCATTATAAAGAACAAAATGATAATGAGATAAGGAAACAAATATTCAAAACACAAAAGTCAGAAATTCAGTAAAAAATGACCTTCAAACAAAGCTATCATGTGAGACACCATCAGTCAGAGCATCTTAAGTGCCTGTTTCTCTCTCAATCTTGTAATAAAAAAATATGGTGGCAGGGACATGCACCCACTTCTACACAGGCCAAAATCTCACATTCTATTTTAAAGAACATATGGCATATAATAGATAAACTAGTTGATAAATGCCTAAGTATGAGCATGGTTATTTTACTATAGGATAAATGATGCCTCTTACTTGGAGCTTATAAACTGTCTTTTTGCTTACATTTGTTCCTTCCCTATGTCACGGTGCTCCTGAAAGTAGTTACTCTTTCTCTATTTTAAGGTATCCCAAGTTGATTTATGCATTCCTTTTTTTCTGAGGGGTCAACAGCAAAGCTATTTTTTAAACTACTACAGCATTAACATTAGTAACTGTATTGCATTTAAGAGACCTATATTATTTTTTTTTAAAAAATCAAAAGTTAGTAATTTGGTCTAATTACTGTAGTCACCTTGCAATTTGAATATTAATATTACACTATAATACATCAGTATTGGCAACTACTGAACAATTTTCCCATTCAATGAACAGGAGACGCAGTATGTAAACAAATACATATTTCCAAGACAGTGCTAATGCTGAAGAAACAATAATATAACTGAACTGAATAAGTAAGAAAATTGCCTGAGTTTCTGTTGACAAATTGGTTATTTAATAGTACTTCTGTGTAGAAGTATCAAGGCTTCTCTACGTTTCTGCCCAATGAATCCTTTCAACTTGGATTCTAATAGAAAAGTAGTTTTTTCCCCAAACAAAAGCAGAATATTACTATGCCAGTGGATGAAACACATGGTTGTCTAATAAAATAGATGGACAGTTAAGCCCATATAAACAGAGTTCATATGGAATAATAGAGCTGCAGCACCTGGCAGCTCCTATGTTTATATAGAGAAACAAGCCATAGATAACCAGGGATACTCATTGGAATCAGAGGTATTTGCTTAGGTTGTGTACTTATGTGGAGTAGCTCACGGTACAAGGTAGATTATTCCCAAGATATCCTTTGATGTCCACTTACCACATTACCACACAAAGAAGACAATTAGTTCCTAAAGTAACTAATAAAAGAGGCAATCAAAATTTTAAGATTTGGGAATAAGCAGTACTACTTAAGAATGTAACAGTGCAGTGAACTTAAACTCATCTTTGAACAGATTCACTGAGAAAAATTAAGAATGTGAACTCTGATAAGGAGACATGAAAGTATAAAGTCTTAGAATAGAAAATTGCAACAAAACAGACAAAAGTCATATTAAGCATTTTTAGTTGATGTCTCTATTATTGTGTTAGAAAACTATATTCTAGGGCGCCTGGGTGGCTCAGTTGGTTAAGCGACTGCCTTCGGCTCAGGTCATGATCCTGGAGTCCTGGGATCGAGTCCCGCATCGGGCTCCCTGCTCGGCAGGGAGTCTGCTTCTCCCTCTGACCCTCCTCCCTCTCATGCTCTCTGTCTCTCATTCTCTCTCTCTCAAATAAATAAATAAATAAATAAATCTTTAAAAAAAAGAAAACTATATTCTATCCTTCGGTTAGGTGATTGACTCACTTCACCTGTCATCACATGAGAGGAAATTAAGACTTTATAACAAAAGTCCCAAATTTTAGTATTTAAAAACAGATGCATGGATCTTTGTACTTAAGGTAAATTTGAAGTAATTAAATGTAGTTTTCATTCAGTAAAGTTTATTCATTATCAAAAAAAAATTTTTTTCATAAAAATTTTCCTTAAAAATATCTGGTCTACTAGTAAGCTGAAATGATCTGACCTAAGTAATCATCAGTTTTGTCCAGGTTCAATCACAGGATGGATCCTGCATGGAATGTGTAACAGGAACATCAGATTGTTCGAAGACTTAATTAGACTCTGTTTTTAAGCCCTGTCACACCACAAGTCTATAACGGTGGTGCTGTTTCACATGTCAGTGACTTGAGTTTACTGTTCCTTCTCTTGGAATGTTCTCCTTATTCTTGTCCCACATCTGCAACTCTATTCATCCTCAAAAATTTTATTAAAACTCTGATTTTGGTTTTTCTACTCTGCTCTCCCATATATAGTTGGCCAGCACTTACCCTCTGTATATCTGTTCTTTAAAAGTCCTATATATTATTTCAAATCGCAAGCATTGCTATATTTATATATAAAATATGTAACAAATGCAACATACACTATCATATAATATTTGTATATTATGTTGTGTATTAAATGTATGTTTTATGTTTTACATATAAAACATCATATATTCTATAATACATAAAGATTTATGTGTGAATTGATAATATAATTTGCAAGTTTAATCTATCTCTCCTTTTTGAATGATAAATCCCCACCCCCACGAATGACAAGGTTAACACTCATTTTTTACTTTGCTTTTCTAGAATCAAATAAACATTCATTAAATCTATGTTGACTCAAATAGAACACCTCCCTAATATTTAGATATAGTCGTAAGTAAACACCAGACAGAGAGTAAACACCAGAAACAACTTCAAAGTGGGAAACTAAATTGAGTGAATTTTTTTCTTGCTCGGATGAAAACTTTGAGGTCAAAATATAACTGGAAGTACTAAATGTAGAGAAAAAATTAATTTATCTGTTATCTTCTGTATTAAAATTAGTCTCCAGTGCTGGTCAGTTGTGTTTGTTCTGGAACACATTTAACATGAACAAGAATTGAGGCAAACAGTATGGAGAACCGCTGGAATTACAGCGATTGTTCACTTGCTGTCGAAGGCTCTTGAGAGCTTTGTGTTAAACCCAAATACTAAAATGACTCCTGCTACCCAAAATACATACTCAAAGCAAGAAGAAAGAAATTTTAAATCCTTCGATAAGGAACAGAAAGTGAGGCCTGTAGCTCTCTTTGAGGGAAGGATAGTTTCCTCTTTAAAATACTACTAAATATCAGATCACATAGTAGGATTACCTGAAAGTGACTAAAAACCTGACTCACACCAATGAGGTTCAGGAACTAAAGCTCTTGGGACTGATAGATAATCAAGCACAGCAGGCCTTGGGCTTGTAGAGGAAGGACATTTTTCTTTTCTTGTTATGCTAAAAATTACCCCAGGGAAGAATAGGGCCGCCTCAGAAACAGTACAGGAAAGTAAAAACAAAACAAAACAAAAACACCCCAATCAAGTGGAAATATTATACACCTAGAACTAAAGCATATTTTGAGATTGTACCTTTTCTGTTGCCTTGGATTTATATAGCTACTATTTGCAGTAAATTTTTACAAAATGAGTAACTTTGTTTTAATGGGAAAACTATATTACTTCTTAAAAGTATAATACAATGCTTGGGACTTAGTCTTTATAGCCAGCATACTTTAAAAATAAAATGTTCCTTACACAATTCACAGCACTCACCATAGCACATACCCTCCAAATTTAGAGAATTCAAAGCTGTTAGACCCAAAACTGATGAGTGATGGGGGATTCTGGGAAGAATGCATAAACCTAAATCCTCCCTCTTCCCTTACTCTGCTGGAGGCATATACACTATGATAGGCCAGTGGTGGAAACTGGAAAAAAGAAAAAAAAACAAAAAACAAAAAACAACCCATGATAGTGCTACAGTGCTGACTCTTTAGTTGATAAATGTTGGTCTGGGGTACAAATGTGTGTATAAAGGGTAGAGAGGCCAGAGAGGGGAAAACAAAATTGAACATAGATAAAAATTATTTTTTTTAAGACTTTATTTATTTATTCTAGAGAGAGAAAGAATAAGAGAAAGAGCAGGGGGAAGAGCAGAGGGAGAGGGACAAGCAGACTCCATGCTGAGCATGGAGGCCATCTCTGGGCTCGATCTGAGGATCCTGAGAAAATGATCTGAGCCAAAACCAAGAGTCAAACATTTACATGTTTGTGCTCCAGGTGCTCCATGAATATAGATATAAATTCTGAATGGAGCCAGGTGGGTAAACCACTAATCCCTCTATTGGGAGAATTACTTAGATGACTTTGATTATGCCCTTGAATTGAGCTGCGCTGGCACTGCTAAATTGTTTATGTCATCCTACTTAATTGTTTCTACTAATGCCTACAGAATTGGAGGTAGGTGTAGTTTGTACTGACAAGTCTTCCTCCTTTCTTACTTCTGAATATAGACGTGTTGTCCCCTCTAAATCTCAAACGAGAGGCCAGAGCTTCCAAGCTGAATTCTATAAAATTTGAGAAGTAAGGGAACTCATCCTCTTCTACAACTGCTTACCAATCCACAGCTACCTGTAGATCTCATCAGGCAGACTCACCTGGGGATTGAGTGGTCCCACACTGGACTTAAATAGGCAAAAAATGAGTGCAAACCATTTTTGAAGGGGGATCAAGAAACACAGGTGAGTGAGTGAGTATTGCTGTGGTAAAGCAACACAGACTCTACAGCCTGATAAATAACAGATTTACCTTTCTTTTTCCGCCATTTACTAACTTAGGAGCTTTGGAAAATTACTTAAGATCTCAGTGTCTCAATTTTTTATCTATAAAAAATGAATTGCTATGTCTAGATGATGGAGCATTTTAAACAAATAAATTGATCTTTATATAAAGCCTTTATAACACTGTGCATACCAAGTATTATATATGTTAGATATTATGATACCCTAGCAAAATAGTTGAATTAGAGGATCAATAAAAATAAAAGCCAAAGCTTCTAGATAGACACAATATAATATACTCAGGAAAGAGAATTATAAAATCATCAGTCTTTTGATGTGCAATATTGAAAATAACAAAAATAAGTGAACTAATATTAGACTATTGTAAGAAATGGCGAGTAATTTAAAAATGAATTACCTAGCTATAACATCATTCAAAAGAGGGTAAAATACATTTTTGGATATGCAGTTATTCAGAAAACAGCATTCTTGTAGTGTTTTTGAGAATAATTTCCACAAATTATCCCTTTTTTTTTAAAGATTTTTATTTATTTGAGAGAGAGAGAGAGAGAACAGGGGGAGGGGTAGAGGGAGAGGGACAAGCAGACTCCCGCTGAGTAGGGAGCCTGATGTGGGGCTCGATCCCAGGACCCAGAGATCACGACCTAAGCCAAAGGCAGATGCCCAACTGACTGAGCCACACAGGTGCCCCGATAAATTATCCTTAAAAAATAAATTTAAGTTTATAAAAATGTTATCCCAGAAATGGTAAAAAAAAAACAGATGAACAACATGAAAGAACAATATATAGTGAAAAATATTATAGCATATTAAAATGATGATGAAATCTGAACTCTAATATATGCTAAAGTATGGATTATTAAAATATTTTTGAAGATTCATGGAAAGCACAAAGAAAACACAATAATAACAATAACAATAACAACAACAGAAAGCCTAAAAATATCTTGTTGAGGTTAAAGTTGGAAATTAAAATATACCAGAGAGGGATATAGTCATATTTTCAATGTTATCTATTGATAAGAAATAGGTTTTCATTGATAGGAGCGCCATTGATTGATAATTTCTAGCTGCAGCTCCTTTCAGTGCACTATGGAGTTCATTCTGAGGCCACTCTAACCTTGACCCAGTTCTAAGAGATTAGAGACCTTTTTATTAGGTGACTTTGCTTGGAGACTTCCCAGTATCCTCACACACTAAGACATTATCGGAACTCTGAATAATCAAGACTGGAGAAAGATAGGCATCTAAGCACTTTTTTAAGATTTTATTTTAAGTAATCTCCACACCCAATGTGGGGCCTGAATTCACAACCCTGAGATCAAGAGTTGCATGCTGTACCAACTGAGCCTGCCAGGCACCCCGGGCATCTAAGCATTTTGGAATGTCAGCATCAGGTAATGGAACTCCTCTAAAAGCTAGCTTTAGAGGGGCACCTGGGTGGCACAGTCAGTTAAGCATCCGACTCTTGGTTTCGGCTCAGGTGGTGATCTCAGGGTCATGAGATCAAGCCCTGTGTCGGGCTCCACTCCCAGCCCAGAGTCTGCTTAAGAGTCTCTCTCCCTGTCCCTCTGCCCCTCCCCCACTCGTGTGCACGCACACACTTTCTCTCTCTCAAATAAATAAATTTTTTAAAAAATAAATAAAATCTAGCCTTAGAGTGACTCAGATGCAGACCTCTGCATTTCAAATTCTGAGAAGAAATAATCTAATTACTAGGCTTGGGTATGATGTTTAACCTTAGGTCTGATATACAGCCCTGGATCAGTCAGCCATGCATGGGATGAAGCCCCTGACCGAGTAATGAGAAGATTATGCTGTGTTATCTACTATAGATATGATTGTCACACATCTATGCATAACAGGTTCTTTAAAAAAAAAAAAAAAAAGAATCTCATTTCTTATTGCTGTTTACATTTTTTTGTGAGTCTTAGAAAAAATAAGCAAACATAAAGTAATTATCTCTGAATTCATCTTAAAGAGATGAGTTACTGAGGCTCTGTGCTCTTACAAATGAAAAATTCCAAGAGAAAGGGTAGAAGTAGAAGTATAATAAGTGGGGGAGCACTGATTGGGTTTGTGACTAATATGTTATACATCTTCCCCAGTGATAAGTTGAACTTTATAAATTTTCTGAGAAATGTACAGAAAAAAGCAAGCAGAAGCCAGGTCACAGTCTTGGTCAAACATGGATCTTTAATTCCCTAGCTGCTCTCCCCTATATCCTTCCCAGTGAAGAATGTCTGAGTCAACTGTCTTCAAATGCAGACATAAAAAGAAACTTGAAGGATCAGTAGTTCATGTCATTTCTTTCCTTTCCTTCTTTGTCCAGTGGCTCAATAAATATGCTTCTTTTATTGCTGCTACTTTTTTTAAACCAACATTTTAAAGTGCCATTTTAGTCAAGGAATGTGAATGTGTTGAAAAGAATTAGAGTAGATTTTAATTCCTCTACCTGATTCAGAAGTCCAGTTTGATGGCCAAAAGAAAGTTTCTAGCAAAACAAGGCAATGAGCAAAGTTGGATTTTATTACACCTTTTAATAACCTTAATCTTTCCTTCCTATCTCCTCTCACCTCCAGGGAGCCCATCAACTCATTTTATACACAGTGAAAATTTTCCCTGTACTGTTCTCAGAGGGGATTACTTCAAAATTGTACAATTGTCACATCAAATGATCCAATTCCCCAAGGGTCAAAATTTCAGCTACCTACCCCAGGAAATAATCACATGAACCATTCTGAGACCATGGCTGATACTACTGAATGTTACATAATTTCAGTTTGTGGTAGCTAGGAGAATGCATGTGTGTAGAGTCAGCTTTCTAAGGAGTAAATAGAACATGGGTACTATTAGATAAGGAAACAATAACTTTTATCCCCTTCAGTTTTTCAAATGTATCATTCTCTCTGTGTGTGTATGTGTGTTTGTGTATAGTTTTAGATATTTTCCCCATAAGAAGTGATTGAGATTGTTTTCATATTTCTAACTCCAGAGTAAGTTGCTTCTTAAAACCTGTTTTCTTTATTTTCTTTATTTATTTGAGAGAGAGAGAGAGCATGAGCAGGGGGAGGGACAGAAGGAGAAGCAGGTTCCCTAATGAGCAGGGAGCCCAACATGGGGCTCTCTCCCAGGACCCCAGGATCATGACCCTAGCCAAAGGCAGACGCTTAACTAACTGAACCACCCAGGTGTCCCCTAAAACCTGGTTTTTATTAATCATATGTATTCCTTCAGTATTATATTTCAAGCATTCTTAACATGACAGAGAACATAGTGTCCATAAAATTTTGTGTTATTATCCAATGTAATCTTTATTGAGAAATAATCATGCAGAGTGCATAATATGTATATATGTATAGTCAAAGAACATTTATGAAATGAACACCTAGTTAACTGTATTTGATTACATCCCTCTCACTGTCTCTAGAGTTAACCACCATCTTGACTTTTGTGATGATCTTTGTCTTGATTTTTTAAAGTTTTTCCAAATAATCCAAAAATGGTTTCATTTTTACCTATTTTAAATTTCATTTAAATGAATATCAAATTATATTTTCTTTTGTGACTTGTTTTTTGTTTAATATTGCTTGTGAAATTTATGTAGTTTAGTGTGTTTAATTATATTTAATTTTATTTGTGGATTTAGTATCCTATTATAGGATACACTGTAATTTATGTATCCACTTGCATTATTCTGGTTAACAACACCCTGAGGTCCACAGAAAGACCCAGGTTAAGATGTCAGGAAGTAACACCTAAGGAAGCGGACAATAAACACCACTTCCCTGGATCACCTTCTATTCATTTTCCTTCAATACGCTTCAAGCAGTGACTCTCAACCATGGAAAAAGGAGTGGATGATATGCTGTATTTGGTCCAGGTAATGGACTGCTCTCTATCTCTGTCTTTGTCTCTCTGTCTTTCTCTCCTGGCCTCTCTCCCAACCCCAGCCCTGATCCCAACCTTGACCCTAGCAAGTGCATCAAATGACCACTGCTTGTGGATATCAACACAGGGATTGAAGTAGTCTTATGATCAGTGTTTGGCAGTCTGCAGCTAACTCAACACCTTTTGAACCAGAGAGTAAATGTTTGGTGTTATTTAGCAAGGTTAGCTTATATGCCAAATGGAAGGATCCTGAGACTTTAGAGTGCAGCTAACATTTTATTGGTCTCTTGTTGCATCAACCATATTCTGATTGATTACACTCAGTGATATGTAGCTCCTTACATATGTTATATGACTGATTTACATATTATACAAGTTTTCAACAATACATTCCAGAACATTCTGGTACTTTCCAAAACATATTTACTGCAATTGTCTACAACTTTGAGGTAACCACTTTTAAAAGAAAAAAAGTGTTGTCTAGCAACCAAAAATTTCTAGGGGGAAAGTCAAGCAATGAATGTATTTACACTGCTATATTAAAATGTGAGATGAGGCATGCTTTATAAGCTTCATTTGACACATAGTAAACAATTCAGCAGTTAGTCATTATATTAATTCAGGTCTTATGAGAAGAGAAGTAGACACCAAGAGAGTGTTAAAAATGCAAAAAATTTGGGGTGCCTGGGTGGCACAGTTGGTTAAGCATCTGACTCTTGGTTTTAGCTCAGGTTGTGATCTCAGGGTCATTAAGATTGAGCCCCATGTCAAGCCCTACATCAGGCTCCATGCTCAGCTCAGAGTGTGCTTGAGAGTCTCTCTCCCTCTCCCTCTGCTCCTCCTGCTTGTTATCTCTCTCTCTCGAATAAATAAATAAATTTTTTCTAAAAATGATTCATTGGGTGATATTCTGTTAAGAGTAAAGTAGAGGCAAAAATTTCATGGGGTGATATTCTGTTAAGAATAAAGTAGGGGCATGTGGCTGGCTCAGCCGGTAGAGCATGCAACTCTTGATCTTGGGGTTGTAAATTCAAGCCCCACGTTGGGTGTAGAGATTACCTTAAAAAAATCTTAAAAAAAAAAATAGAGGGGGTACTCAGGAGAAACCTTCATATTATGACGGAGATCAGATGGCAGTATAGGAAAGGATTGAGCAAGAAGAATCTCAGACTACTGGGCAATTCTAAGAGTTTTTAACAGATTAGTGGGGGGCGTTCCCAGAGCCAGAATTGCTCATTTTAAGAACATGTCCTGCAGACATGGGCCAGTGGTGGCAACCTGCCATGCTCAGTCATTGGCTGACTGCAGCCTGGTGAAAGTGTAGTCTTGGTGTGAACATTGTGGTGGTTTCACAAGGTTGGTAGTAGGGCCATTGGTCAACTGTGCTCCCTGGAGCCATTCGTATTGATGGAAATTGAGCAGCACATGTTTACTGCTGCCAGAGTCCACCATTTGTCCCACACAAATGCATTTCTCCCAGGCATTGCCAAGCAGCTCCTTCATGGCTCTGTTGAACCTCTCCTTCTGGGAGGAAATATAGAGAAGAAAGTGTAGTAAGTAAAATAAACTCTGATCTCTGTTGCTGTAGTGGGTTGTGAATCTGCAAATGTTATGCATTCTTTCCATCCTTCCCTATTCTTTTTAACTTTCCTTTATCTTCAGCTTTCATCTCAATGGGTCTTTATTTCGGTGGGATGACAGAAACCTTCATTTTTCTTTTTTGCAAATATTTGCAATAATTTGTTTTATTTTAAAAGTTGATATTATATTACTCCCAAGGGGTTTTTAATGACTATTAGAATCATGTTAGTTTTATCAAATATATTCATTTTATTTTGCAATTTTATTTATTTATTTATTTTTCAATATAGTTGACACAATGTTGTATAGTGATTCTACATCTCTATACGTTATGCTGTGCTCACCACTAGCTACCATCTGACACCTTACAATGCTATTACAGTACTACTGGCTGTTTCCCTATGCTGTACCTTTTATTTCCATGATTTATTCATTCTGGAATTGGAAGCCTGTATCTCCCACTCCCCTTCACCTATCCTGCCCCTCCCCTATGATAATCATTAGCTTGTTCTCTGTGTTTAAAGATCTGATTCTGCTTTTGTTTGTTTGTTTACTCATTTCTTTTGTTTTTTAGATTCCACATATAAGCAAATCATATGGTTTTTGTCTTTCTCAGTCTGACACTTAGCATAATACTCTCTAGGTCCATCCATGTTGTAACAAATGGCAAAATCTCATCCTTTTTTTGTGGCTGAGTAATTCCATTGTATATGTACACAACATCTTCTTTATCCATTCATCTATCAGTGGACATTTGGGTTGCTTGCATATCTTGTCTATTGTAAATAATGCTACAATAAACTTAAGGGTGGATGTATTTTTTCGAGTTAGTAATTGGTACCCTTCTCAGGGCATAGGTTTGATATGTGTCTAGTCCCAGTTATAATAATGCAAGCAGTATCAAGAGACATCAAGGCAAGTGGAAAGTGAGATTTCACACATGTTTTGTTTCTGTTCTATAAAGGCAATCATATCTTTTCCTGCTGATCAGGTTCAATTACCCTTGCTCAGATGACAACTTTTCTTTTTGCCTTCAGGTTTCTGGATCAAAAAATATCTGAAGAACACTGGCAATAGTTGTAGCTTGTAGATCAATAGTAATCTTGTAGTAACCCCTTTGGGGAGCTCTGAATTGCAGAAACAAATAACCCAAGTTTCCTAATTGATCGTTAAGATTGTTTGTAGGTGGGCGCCTGGGTGGCTCAGTTGGTTAAGCGACTGCCTTCGGCTCAGGTCATGATCCTGGAGTCCCTGGATCGAGTCCCGCATCGGGCTCCCTGCTCGGCAGGGAGTCTGCTTCTCCCTCTGACCCTCCCCCCTCTCATGTGCTCTCTCTCATTCTCTCTCTCTCAAATAAATAAATAAAATCTTTAAAAAAAAAAAAGATTGTTTGTAGGTGTGTCCAGCACCTGTTTTGCCACTTGGTTTCTAAAACCCAGCACTCCTTTTGACACTTGGTTCTTCTTGAGATCCTGGATACTGTAGAAACCTCTGGGTTGGTGTATATGCTGGATTCTGAAGACACCTATCATTTAGAATATTTCTTCCAAGTGAATTCTTCACATGTGCCTCCAGTTGGGCAGTAGATCCTGTGATTATGGTCTACTCTTACATGTCATTCTCTGTGTAGTGGGCCCCTTGATTAGAAGCTATGTTATGTGGGATTCTATATCTGTGAAGCAGTCCTTTAATAAGTCGCTGGGTATTGATGCTGACTGAGACTCTGGGCTGGAAAGGAAAAACCATATCCAGAAGAAGTATCTATTCCTGGAGGACAAACTGATGGTCCTTTTGGAACACAAGGTGCGTAATATAGAGTACTTGCCAATAGTGACCAGATGAGCCTTAAGAAATGTTGCATTAGGGTCTCACCATTGGTCTTGATAGGTGGAAGTTGAATATTCAGAGACATTAGTCATATTCATCTCAGTAAATGGGAGTCAGTGCTATTGAGTTCACACATACACTTCATATATGCCACTATGGCCACTTTATTCATGTGTCATGCCTGATCTGAGATATCCAATGAAGATAAGCTAATATTAATTCTACTTGGATGTTAAGTGTCTGATATTTACATTTTGGTAGGAATTAACATGTAAATACTGTCTTCATACTTCATACTCACTCTCATATGTTTGCTTACATACCTGTACCCTAAATTCCTTGTCTCTGATCCTACAATATTTTTCTTTCCAGCCTCCTGCCATTAAACACTTCCCAGGAATCTAAACATATTGTTATCTCAGCCCATTTTTCTTTCAACATAAGGCAGATTACCAGGTGTATAACTTATAGCTCTGCCCACTAGGAAATTTTTTAATCTTAATTATCTTTTAGGGCCTCCCCTGAATGTGACGGCAATGCAGCTGCCATCTCTTTAGGGCTTGTACCCAAGCTGACTCAACAACAAACCAGTCTCAGGTTTTTTCTTCCCTTTTCTGATGGTCATATGAGGAAGGTAAAATCATGGTAGGTGCCATGGTCTTCTGGGCTACTCATGGCTACTTCTGCCTCCTACTCATAGTTTTTTATCTTGTTTTTCCTCGACCCTGGATCTATAGACTGCTGTTGGGCCTTTCCAAATGCAAAATTTGATAGGCCAAATAAAATCCTCCTAAAAACTGGAAGTTCTGAATACGGGGCCTTTTGGTGCCCCATGAGTTAAGCATATAACTCTCCACTGCAGATGGAATGGCCTTGCCCCCAACCCCAAAGGACTTACGTATAATTCTCCCACTGGAGCTTGCCATTGAATCCATACTTTATCCTTTCCTGACTCTGTCACAGCCCACACAGCAGGGTCTATGAATAGTATGTTCCAAGTGTAACACTGCATTCTGTACTTGTACAATTTTTTTGTATTCTAAACCCTTCTCACACAGGGCCATCTCTATTAGCTGGTATATTCCTAAGTGTGGACTCTGTGGTATCCAGAACCCAAAGAGTTGTATAAGACATGGTTATTATTTCTTTCTGATGAGGATATGAGATGAAGCAATGTTTTATTGTTGTTGTTGTTGATTTTAGAAGGGATATCTTGGCATATTCCTCACCACTAAACACCTAAAAATTTTCTGAAGTAGCAGGTACTTGAAATTCCATAGGGTTAATCTCAACACCCTCTGGAGTACCTTTGTTCTTAACAAGAGTTTCAGGATACTTGCCCTCACTTGCTTGACTTGCTTAGTCAGCCTGACATGTTTGCTTTATTGTTATGATCAGAGTTGTGGTTTGTGAGATTTCCCAGTTATCACTATCTCTTTATACCATATTCAGAGAAGATGGCATAGCCCTGGAATAGAACTGTAAGTGAATATTGCTATCTCTCCCAACTGAATGCACCATTTCTAATCCCTCCCCTTTTTGTTAGAATATAAATAATGATATATTTGCCAAATCGGTGGCCATATATCATGTATCTAAGACCATATTAGTCTGCTTTGGCAAAAATGCCATTTCTTGGCACAGCAGCTAAGACCAAAGCTACTATAGACATTCCCTGATATGCACAGGAGTTAATTTCTATAAGGTTACCATGAACACTGAATTAGCTGAACTGTCACTTCTAGAGGAAATATAGGGTTAAGTTTCTGTGAGGTTCTGGTCATGACATCTTTTATCAACCAATAAATACATATGTTATTTTATGTGTGTTTCTTTTTGGAGATAACTTATTTAATGTATATTGTTGATACATTAACTTTGAACTCATACCCAACAGAACTATAGCTCATATTTGAATGAAGCTTATCTAACACATGTATCTTCTCCATTATGCATATCATAGCCTCCTTGCACTTAAGTACACTAGACACTACTTTAGCCCTATGCTTAGAGACTATTCTAAACAACAAAATCACCAAAAAAAAAAAAAATTGTTAATGTATCACTAAATAAACCACAACAAGGATACTTATTTACAGTATGAGAGCTAAAACAAGAAAGTAGAATGTCATTTTGTTTAAGCTCAGCTAGTAACATATGTGTTGGGTGACTTAAATTTTTCACCACTCTGTGCATGCCCATAAAATGACCACAAAAATGCCACAAGTATTAATTTTGGAGTTACAAATACATTTTAATGAAAAGGTAAATTTGCAAATATGGAATGAATCCATAAATAATAAGGATCAACTGTACCTCATTAAGCTAAAAATATTCTTTACTTTATGAGGCAGGATCCCACCATTTCTTCAGAGACCAGAAAGCCAAGTTAAACAGATGCATAATAGGGACACCATCTCTGCATCCTTCAAGTCAGTAATAACAGCATTACTGTCCTCACCCACATGATAATACAATATTGTTTTTTTATTTATTATCTTGTTGATGATGGATACTCAGATCTGAAAGTGGGCTTAGGTGCAGGATTGAGAACTAGATCTTGACTTTTTACTAGGATGATTTCTCTCATTCTTCTGTAATTCCATTCTTGCTTTCTATGTTTTATAGATTTTAGGAAATAACTTGGTTGCTTGCTCATCTATTTTTTTCAACTAAGATCTTTTTTTTAAAGATTTTATTTAAATTCAAGTTAGTTAACATATAGTGTATTATTAGTTTCAGGGCTAAAATTTAGTGGTTTATCAGTTGCATATAACAGCCAGTGGGTCACTAGAGTAGAACCTACTTTCCATATACCTCAGAAGGGGGGTAGACACAGAATGAGGCAAGGAGGGGTTTTAGTTGAGGGGTGAAAGAAAAGAAGATGTTTTGTCTCAAACAATAATCCTACATTTCTTTTATGGTGACTACCATCCATAAGTAGAGATTGTTTCTTTGAGTAAAGACATCACATGAGATAGTTTAAAAAATTATTTCCCGAAAAGATTTGCCTGAGTATTAATAGAAGCATCCATGCATTTGGGGATGGTAATGGGAAAAAAAAAAAAAAGACAAATTTATATCGTCAACCCTCTTCAAACAATTTACCATCACTTGCAACAAAATGAAGTTGATATCCTTGGCATGGAATCTAAAATCTTTCCTAATCTAGACCTTGCTTACTCATATATTCTTTTTTATCACCTGTTTCCCATTTATAGATCATTATTTAGCTATATCAACTTTTTACTGTTTCCATTGCCTCAACCTGTCCCCTGTCAGTTAACTGATAATGAGAGTCCCAAAACTGCAACAGAGATGTAAAATCAAAAATACTGCCTCAATCAGATATTTTGCTGAGAGTCACCCTAACCAAAATATATATGTATTTATATTTAATATTATATAAGTAATACATAAGTATACACACACACATAGATCTATGTATTGCTGCATAGACCCCATGCCCCATAGTAGAATGAAGTTAGCTCTAGAGCTCTCTTGGACAATTAACTTTTTTATAAATCATCAGAGAAAAGATCCAGAAGTGATAACTCCTTGAGGAATTTATAGTAAGCAATAACACTAAAATAGAGTAAACTTACTGGTACACATTATTAAACTTTTTTTTTCTTTTTCAAATTTTAAATTCCTTAACTGCATTTAAATATTTAAAGCTTATTTGTTTCAGAGGTACAGGGTATGTGCTATGGTGAGTGCTGTGAATTGTGTAAGACTGTTGAATCACAGACCTGTACCTCTGAAACAAATAACACATTATATGTTAAAAAAAAAAAAGAAGATAGTAGGAAGGGTAAAATGAAGGGGGGGAATCGGAGGGGGAGATGAACCATGAGAGACTATGGACTCTGAGAAACAAACTGAGGGTTCTAGCAGGGAGGGGGTGAGGGGATGGGTTAGCTTGGTGATGGGTATTAAAGAGAGCACGTATTGAATGGATCACTGGGTGTTATACTCAAACAATGAATCATGGAACACTACATCAAAAACTAATGATGTAATATATGGTGATTAACATAACATAATAAAATTTTTAAAAAATAAATATTTAAAGCTTAGACTCTGGAGGAAATGAAGGCACCATTGATGTCTCCAATGAGGTACTTCCATCCACTGCTCCTGAACCAATGTCAATATTTAAATGTTTTAAAAGTCATCTTTGATCAGAAGAAATTCTTCATCCTAAAATAGTTTGCCTTTGGTGCAGCCTAAGAAACTACAAATGTTTATTTCAGAATCTATATGAAAAACCCTCTTCATTTATAATGCAAGTTAACTTGCCACAAAGTCACTGATGTAAAATTCAGCTTCCATTTTCCATATCCTTTGCTTCTTTTTTAATTGAGATAGTAACTATTTATTGAATGCCTTCTTTATTCAGGGGCTTTATATGAATTATCTCTAATCCTCACCCCTAATTAAGTATGCTATCTTTATTATAGAGATGAGGGAGGCCATGATAAGAAGGGGTAACTGACTCAAGTAGTAGCTGCAAATATCTTAGGGTATAGAGTTATAAGAAGAAACTTTGCTGGGGAGTCAGTTGTTTAAGACTATACTAAAAGTAAACTTTGAGTATTTGTAGGAACAAAGATGAAAAGCAAAGAGAGAGGCCTAAAAATAAACACACAATCCCAGTAAGAGAGTGTGGGACAAGAATGTTTGTGACATGCAAGAAAGGATTAACAGAAAACAGATAATAAAAGATGCTATCATGAAAGATGCTATTCTCTTATCCCAAGAGTTTTCACACTTTTCTTTGTGAGGAAAACTAGAAATTTATATCAAAATCTCACATTACATTAATCATTAATTTTTTCTTTAGTTTATGTATTTGCTTTCAGAATATGTGGAATTATTACTGTAAGAAATTATTTTATCACTTCCAGTCATTAGATGTTAAAAATGCCTTTCCTCCCTCCCTCCTCTTCCCTCCCCTCCCATCTCCTCTCCTTTCCTTTTACCTTTCCCCTCCTTTCCCCTTTCCTTTCCCCTTTCCTTTCCCCTTTCCTTTCCTTTCCTTTCCTTTCCTTTCCTTT
>NC_058407.1:54181127-54256650 GCF_002201575.2 Neomonachus schauinslandi | reverse complement strand
TCCTTTCCTTTCCTTTCCTTTCCTTTCCTTTCCTTTCCTTTCCTTTCATCTATCTATCTGGGTATATATATATGTATGTATATATATACATGAAAGAGAAATAACTGATGACACCACAGAAATACAAGGGATTATAAAACAATATTATGAAAAATTATATACCAACAAATTGGAAAACCTGGAAGGATACATATATTCTTAGACATATTAGTAAAATATGTTGACTCTAATACATGCGTAATGTATGTATGTATAATACGAGTATTATTATAGTCAAAATTATAAAGATGGAAATTAAGTTATTTAGGTGAATAAAGCCCCTAATAATATGTTCCTGCTCACTTAGATTTGTTCATTTAATTGTTTTTTAAATTATATAAATGTTAGGTCACTAATTAGTGAAGGTTGGTAGGAAAAATTTGAATATCGGACATAAAGCAAAGAGGGAGGAAGGAAGGAATGGAAGATAAGTATGAGAAAGAGAAAGACAAGGAGAGGAGGAGAGAAAGAGAATGATTATGAAGCAGTTTTACAGATTTTAAATTAAAGGTGTAAAAATACTTTGACCATATATGAATAAGTTAGATTATGGTGGGAATGCTATAATCATTTCTAGTTTATTTATTATTTCAGCTGAGTCACTGTGCAGGAGAACAATGAAGATATGACTATAAAGGAAGATTATTTTAAAAATTAATAGTTAATCTGAGTGCTTATATATTTAGGAGATTATTTAGGAAATCGACTTATTCTACCAATAATAACTTTTAAAATTACTGCTTTAAATACTAGGTTTAAAGATGTAAATGAATTGCCTTGATCCCAAAATACACTGTTGAATTATGTGTCATAGAAAAAAAAAAGCATAAAATGATACCTAGAAAGCTAATACACCCTTGCCAAGGCTAGTAAACAGAATACTTTATCATGAGCATACCTATCATTGGCCAAGAAAAGATCTGCAGGTGAAAGATGCCTCACCATTAATAGTTTGCTATTTGAAGTTGTATTGATGCCAAAGAGAAGTTTCATCTATGATTCTCATATGGCATATACAACATTAAACAGTCAGTTTAAGCTCTCAAAATTATATATATATATATTACAACCCAGCACACTGGAGTGGTTATTTTGAAAAGCATAGATGTTAAGAAAAGAAGACGAGGTGCTCAATAATGTCTTATAAGACTCTCATAGTGTTGGTCACAGAAATAACTTTGCTATGTCCCCAGAGGATAATTCCTTTTGTAAGATTTCCAAGTTCTGCAAGAGTTTTTGAGAGAAAAACTATACAAAATATATAATACGAAACAAAAGAAACAACCACAAAAATATCTTTTGGAAAGAGCTGAAATTGGAGAACCAAGGTCATTAGCACATAATTGTAGCGATCTGAAATAAATCATATCACATGAGCAAGGAAAGTAATGGCCACCTTGCCAGAACATTCTCTAGTTGCAAAATATTGCTTATCCCAAAATATGACTTACCAACACTTTTGGTGCTTAAATGGCCACTATAAAGTTTTCACTCTATTCTATCTCAATGAATAATCATCTATAATAAAAAATTATAGTAATGATAGTAATGCCACAAATCTTGACATCACCGTTAAAGTCTCAGTTCAAATGTCATGTATCAACAAAGATGCCTTCTAAGATTGCTTAAGCCAAAATAGTTATCTCATTATTTCTAGTTTTTGTCTAGTTCATTAGTCTCTCTGATTCATCCCATAGTACCTAATCCTCTCTGGAATTACTATAATTATTAATTTGATTATTTATTATACAATCTCCACCCTTAATTGTAAGATTAATTGGTAACTGGGGCTTTGTTGTTCCGATGTCTAGGGGTTAATGTATAGGCAGTTGCTTAAGAAATTATTGCTCAATCAATAAATTACTGTTCAAAACTATTTTTAAATGTTTAAAAAAATTTTAAAAATAAATTACTCTTCAAATTTATTTAGGTTGTACTGTACTATGGGTGCAAAGTTAAGCATGTTATATTTCATCAGAGATAATTTTAATAATGCAAAATTACCCTTCATAAGATACTATTTTAGTTATATCAGCTAACATCATTCATGATAGTAAAGAGAAATTTGAAAACAAATTTAGCACTCATTCAATATCCATATGACAAAATGTGTTATTGTCTTCTATATACTAGATATACAAAATTTTCATTTTACATAAATTTTCTGACTTAATCCTCACAACATCTGTGTGAGGTGATTATTTTGTCATTAGTGTAGAGTAAGGGAAACAGAATTCAAAAAACTGCAAGTAGTGAACCACCATAATAAAGCAAGAATCAATACTTTTAATTGTAAGACACTGTTCTATGTTTTACTGTATTTTTTTTTAATTCCAGTATAATTAACATACATGGTTGTGTTACTTTCAGGTGTACAATGTAGTGATTCAGCAGTTCTATATATTACTCAGTACTCATCACAGTTAAATATGCTCTTAATTGCCTTAACCTATTTCACTCATCACTCTATCCACCTCCCCTCTGGTAACCACCAGTTTGTTCTCAATAGTTAAGAGTCTGTTTTTTCTATTTGTCTCTTTTCTTGTTTGTTTTGTTTCTTAAATTCCACATATGAATGAGATCTTTTGGTATTTGTCTTTCTCTGACTTACTTAACTTAGCATTATATTCTCTAGACCAATCTATCCATGTTGTTGCAAATGGCAAAATTTCATTCTTTTTCATGGCTGAGTAATATTCCAGAGAGAGAGAGAGAGAGAGAGAGAGAGAGAGATATTATTTAAACATTCATCTAATGATGGACATTAAGGTTGTTTCCATATTTTAGCTATTGTAAATAATGCTGCAATAAACACAGGCTTGTATATATCTTCTTGCATTAGTGTTTTCATATTCCTTGGGGAAATACCCAGTAGTGGAATTACTAGATCATATAGTAATTCTATTTTTAATTTTTGATGAACTTCCATACTGTTTTCTGCAATGGCCACACAAGTTTGTATTCCCACCAACAGTGCACAAGAGTTGCTTTATCTCCACATCCTCGCCAAGTTATTGCATATTATGTTTTTGATTATAGCCATTCTGACAAGTGTGAGGGGATATCTCATTGTAGTTTTGATTGAATTTTCCTGATGATCAGTGATGTTGAGCATCTTTTCATGTGTCTGTTGGCCACCTGAATGTCTTCTTTGGAGAACTGTCTGTTCGTGTCTTCTGCCCAATTTTTAATTGGATTATTGGGGGGGGAGGGTGTTGAGTTGTATAAGTTCTCTATATATTTTGGATATTAACCCTTTATCAGATATATCATTTGCAAATAACTTCTCCTATTCAGTAGGTTGTTTTTAGTTTTGTTGATTGTTTCGTTTGCTGTGCAGAATCTTTTTATTTTGATGTAACCCTAATAGCTTATTTTTGCTTTTGTTTCCCTTGCCTTAGGAGACATATCTAGTAAAATGTTACTGTGGCTGATGTAGAATAATTATTACCTGTGCAGTCTTCTAGGATTTTAATGGTTTCATGTCTCACATTTAGGTCTTTAATCCATTTTGGATTTATTTTTGTGTATGATATAAAAAGTGGTCCTGGGGCGCCTGGGTGGCTCAGTCATTAAGCGTCTGCCTTTGGCTCAGGTCATGATCTCAGGGTCCTGGGATTGAGCCCCACATCGGGCTCCCTGCTCAGCGGGAAGCCTGCTTCTCCTTCTCTCACTCCCCCTACTTGTGTTCCCTCTCTTGCTGTGCCTCTCTCTGTCAAATAAATAAATAAAATCTTTAAAAAATAAAAAATAAGAAAATAAAAAGTGGTTCAGTTTCATTCTTTTACATGTTGCCATCCAGTTTTGCCAACACCATTTGTTGAAAAGACTGTAATTTTCCCATTGTATATTCTTGCCTCCTTTGTCATAGTTTAATTGACCATATAATTGTGGGTTTATTTCTGGACTCTCTCTTCTGTTCTATTGATCTATGTGTCTGTTTTTGTGCCAGTACCATACTGTTTTGATTACTAGAGCTTGGCAAAATATCTTGAAATCTGCATTGTGATACCTCCAGTTTTGTTCTTCTTTTTCAAGATTGCTTTGGCTATTGGGCTCTTTTGTGGTTCCATACAAATTGTAGGATTATTCTAGTTCTGTAAAAAAAAATTCTATTGGTGTTTTGATAGGGATTTCATAAAATCTGTAGATTGCTTTAATAATATTTGTTCTCCCAGTCCATGAGCATGGAGTATCTTTCCATTTGATTATGTCCTCTTCGGTTTCTTTCATCACTGTTTTATAGTTTTCAGAGTACAGGTCTTTAATCTCCTTGGTTAAATTTATTACTCAGTGTTTTATTATTATTGATGCAACTGTAAATGAGATTGTTTTCTTAATTTCTCTTTCTGATACTTCATTACTGGGGTATAGAAATGCAACAGATTTCTGTATATTGATTTTGTATCCTGCAACCTTATTGAATTCATTTATCAGTTCTAGGAGTTTTTTGGTGGAGTTGTTAGGGTTTTCTCTAAATAGTATTATGTCATCTGTAAATAGTGAAAGTTTTACTTCTTCCTTACCAATTTGGATGCCTTTTCTTTCTTATTGTTTGGCTGCTTGTGGGTAGGACTTCCACTACTATGTTGAATAAAGGTGGTGAGAGTGGATATCCTTGTCTTGTTACTGATCTTAGGGGAAAAGCTCTGTTTTTCACCATTGAGTATGATGTTGTCAGCTGTGGGTTTTTCATATATGGTCTTTATTATGTTTAGGTATGTTCCTTCTAAGCCTACTTTGTTGGTGGTTTTTATCATGAATAGATGTTATACTTTGTCAAATGCTTTTTCTGTATCTGTTGACGATCATATCATTTTTATCCTTTCTCTTGTTAATGTGTTGTATCATGGTGATTGATTTGCAAATATTGAACCACCTTGCATCACAGGAATAAATCCACTTGATTATGGTGAATGATTTTTTAAAATGTACTGTTGAGGGTGCCTGGGTGGCTCAGTCGTTAAGCGTCTGCCTTTGGCTCAGGTCATGATCCCAGGGTCCTGGGATCGAGTCCCTCATCGGGCTCCTTGCTCAGCGGAAAGCCTGCTTCTCCCTCTCCCACTCCCCCTGCTTGTGTTCCTGCTCTCACTGTCTCTCTCTCTGTCAAATAAATAAATAAAATCTTTTAAAAAAATAAAATAAAATGTACTGTTTAATTGGTTTCCTAATACTTTATTGAGGATTTTTGCATGTGTGCTCATCAGAGATATTGGCCTGTAATTCTTTCTTTGTAGTGTCTTTACCTGGTTTTGGTATCAGAGTAATGCTGCTGGCCTCATGGAATGAGTTTGGAAGCTTTCCTTTCTCATCTATTTTTTGGAATAGTTTGAGAAGAATAGGTATTAACTCTACTTTAAGTGTTTGGTAGAATTCACCTATGATGCCATCTGGTCCTGGACTTTTGTCTGTTGGTAGTTTTTTTTATTACTGATTCAATTTCTTTGCTGGTAATCAGTCTATTCAAATTTTCTATTCTTGATTTAGTTGGGTAGTTTGTATGTTTCTAGGAATTTATACATTTCTTCCAGATTGCCCAATTTGTTGGCATATAATTTTTCATAATATTCTCTTATAAACCCTTGTATTACTGTGGTGTTGTAGTTATTTCTCCTCTTTCATTTCTGATTTTATTTCAGCCCTCTCTCTTTGTCTTTCTCTCCCTCTCTCTCTCTTTTGATAACTCTGGGTAAAGGTTTATCAATTTTGTCAAATTTTTCAAAAAACAAATCCTGCTTTCATTGATCTATTATGTTTTTGTTTTTGTTTTTGTTTTTAGTTTCTCTTTCGTTTGTTTCTGCTCTAATCTTTATTATTTCCTTTATTCTACTGTTTGGGGTTTTGATTCTTCTTTTTCCAGATCCTTTAGTTATAAGATTAGGTTGTTTTTTGAGATTTTTCTTACTTCTTGAAGCAGGCCTGTATTGCTATAAACTTCCCTCTTAGAAGAGCTTTTGCTGTATCCCAAAGATTTTGAACTGTTGGTTTTTTCATTTTCATTTGTCTGCAGGTATTTTTTTATTTCCTTTTTGATTTCTTGGTTGACCCATTCATTGTTTAGTGACCCATTCCATGTATTTGTGTTCTTTCCAAATTATTTCTTGTGGTTGATTTCTAGTATCATAGCATGTGGTCAGAAAAAATGCATGATATTTTTTCAATCTTTTTTGAATTTGTTGAGACTTGTTTTGTGTCCTTACATGTGATTTGCTTTGGACAGTGTTCCATGTGCCCTTGAGAAGAAGGTGTATTCCCTTGTTTTAGGATGAAATATTCTGAATATCTCTTAGATCCATCTTGTCCAATGTGTCATTCAAAGCCACTGTTTCCTTGTTGATTTTCTGTTTGGATCATCTATCCATTGATGTAAGTGGGGCATTAAGGTCCCCTACCATTAATGTATTAATATTGATTACTTTTTTATGTTTGTTATTAGGTGCTTTATGTACTTGGGTGCTCCCAAGTTAGGTACATAGATATTTACAATTATATCTTCTTGTTGGATTGTTCCCTTTATGATTTCATAGTGTCCTTCTTGGTCTTTTGCTGTAGTCTTTGTTTTAAAGTCTATTTTGTCTGATACAAGTATTACTACTGTGGCTTTCTTTTCAGTTCCATTAGCATGTGAAGAGCTATTCGTCCCTTCACTTTCAATCTACATATGTCTTTAGGTCTGAAATGAGTCTCTTATATGCAGACTATAGATGAGTCTTGCTTTTTTATCCATTCTGTCACCCTGTGTCTTTTGATTTCAGCATGTAGTCTATTTACATGCAAAGTATTTATTGATAGGCTTGTACTTATCCCCATTGTTACTTGTTCTGTGGGTTTTTGTTTTTGTTTTTGTTTTAATTCTCTGTTCCTTTCTTCTCCTGCTCTCTTTTCTTGTGTTTGATGGCTTTTATGATATACTTGGATTCTTTTATCTTTATTTTTTGGATATCCATTACCTGTTTTTGATTTGTGGTTACTATTAGGTTTATATATAACATCATATGTATATAGCAGTCTATATTAAGTTGATAGTCACTTAAGTTTGAACACATTTTTTACTCCTCTCCCCTCCACATTTTAGGTGTGGTGTCATACTTTGTAACCTTTCATTTTGTGAATCCCTTGACTGATTCTTATGGGTATACTTCATTTTACTGATTTTGTGCTTTCTTCTTTTCTTACTCCTACTTATGTTATTTCCTTTCCACTCAAAGAGTTCCCTTTAACCTTTCTTGTAGGGCTGGTTTAGTGCTTATGAGTTCCTTTAACTTTTGTTTCGGAAATTCTTTATCTCCCCTGTTTTATGAATGATAGCCTTGCTGGATAGAGTATTCTTAGTTATAGGGTTTTTTTTGTCAGCACTGTCAATGTATTGTGCCACTCCCTTCTGGTCCACCAAGTTTTTGCTGAAAAATCAGCTGATAGCCTTATGGGTTTTCCCTTGTATGTAACTGTTTTCTTTCCTCTTGGTGCTTTAAAAACTCTTTTTCACTACTCTTTGCCATTTTAATTATTATGTGTCTTGATGTGGGCCTCCTTGGTTGATTTTGTTGGGGGCTCTCTCTGCCTCCTGAATCTGGATTTGTTTCCTTCTCCACATTCAGAAAGTTTTCAGCTATTATTTCTTCAAATACATTTTCTGTTCAAACCCCTTTCTCTCTCTTCTTCTAGGATCCCTATAATGTGAATGTTATTAGGCTTGATGGTGTCACTGAGTTCCCTTAATCTACTTTCATATTTTATTATTCTTTTTCATCTCTCCTGTTCAGCTTGATTGCTTTCCATTACTCTGTATTTCAGGTCTCTGATCCCTTCTTCTGCCTCCTCTAGTCTACAATTATTGCCTCTGGTATACTTTTAATTTTAGTTATTGAGTTTTCATGTCTGATTGGTTATGTTTTCTATCTCCTTGTTGAGGGTCTCACTGAGATCCTCTACTCTACTCTTAAGTCCAATCAGTGTCTTTATAACCATTATGACCATTATTTTAAATTCTCTATCAGGCATATTGCTTATCTCTGTTTCATTTAGCTCTCTTGCTGTTCTGAAAGAGACATATTTGGGACATATTCTCTACTCATTTTGTCTGACTCTCTGTGTCTAGGAAGAAATCATTGTCCCATAAATATCTCAAAAGCTTCGAAATGCTTCAAAACTCTTAATATGTTTTGAAACATAATGAGCCAACCTCTTATTTGGATTAAACAAGAGGAATTCCCAATATCTTAAAAGTGATGACTAAGTATCACAAAGAACTGCTTCAATAATACTAAATAGCTCTTTTTTCTAGAGATCTTGCTCCATTTCAAGCATTCTGCTCACTTGTTATGAGCCCATGAGTAGGTTTAGTCTGGACTTAGTAAGATTCAGATGCAAGAATGCATAAAACAATATTCTTAATTCAAAATTTGTTTTAAGAGAACCAGTAGAGCAAGAAGAAGGGTAAAAAAGTTTACATATTTACATACTTGCATATACTGTTTACATTATTCAGAAGTGCTGTAATCTATGGTGGGAAGAAGGGGAAGCAAAGAGATATATGCAAACATGAAAATAGGTTTAGAGGATGACTTTTACAATATTCTTTATGATTCAGGGTTTTGAAGAGATGGGAAAAAGGAAGCATCTCTTTAAAGCTATAAAAATTCACATTTGTCTTTATATAGGTGTGATTAATGCAAGCAGACTGTAAGATTCTGAATTTGTATTTTCTCTCATTTCACTCTCATTTTTTTAACTCTAAAGATTCAAAACAACAGCCCTACCATCTTTGAAAAAGTAATAGAAACTTACCTTTCTTGGGGGAGGTATTTGAAATCTTTGGGGAATAAGAAGATTATCAAGCCACTATGCCAGCCCACAGACCAGAGAACATTACAACAAACCAGAAGGGAAACTCCTACATGAGCAGCTCAAAGCCACTCAGATTTAACCACATCCAGGGCTACCTCTCTCCAAAAGGAGGAATAAGATTAAAATAGGGAAAGGACATGGCCATGAGTTGACAGAGTGAAGCTTTTTTCAGAAGTGCTAACTTTCCCCCATTATTATTTATTTAGTAATTTAACAAATATGTGCTTCCTTTGATAAGTATCCAGCAAATTGTGCTTTTAAATTCAATTATCAATAAAAAGGCTAGGAAATTATAATTGTCAATATACAGCAGATAGTATTAGAATGATGCCGATTATTTCCAAGATCATATATTGTAAATACCTGCCATGTTTCAAAGAAAGCAAGAAAAGATAGGAACTGAATTATTTTTCTCATTCTGGGAGATAGGAATATTCTGGGCATTTCTGATGCCCTAATATATTCCAGCATAACTAAAATATTATTTATTGTTTTATAAATGTAAATAATTCCAGTCATTAAACTTTGGAACATAGCCTGAAGGAAGTTTCTCAAAGGTAAATAGCCTCATACTTGTAACAGCCCAGAAAATAAACCAAATCCTAGCCTTTACAGAACACACTACTGAATTAAGTTTCTTTTGACATGGTATAAATATCTATGGAAAAGGGGAAATATATTTGTTCTGCATATAAAATGCTGTTTTCTGGGGTTTTTTTTTACATCATGAGATATAGTTACTATTTATTTGTTTTAATGGAAGTCTTTTGTCATCTTTGCGTTTTCACAACTTCATGCGTATGATGGGGATGAAGTTCAGGCTACACAATTGTGTTACTCTAATTAATGATCTTTCATGATACTCAAGTGGATGATATATAATTATCATATGATACATAATTATTATACATCATTTAAGTTTCTATGATCTCAGGGCGCCTGTGTGGTTCAGTCAGTTAAGTTTCTATGATCTTCACGTTAATTAAACATAAAATAGTTTATTTTTCTCTTTGACAAGAGAAAAAATAGTTATGTAATTTTTACCTTCCCCATTAACTGTAGCAAAGTTAATCTGTCAATAGACTCAGATTCTTAGTCAGGTGTATGTGTGTGGGTGGAGATAGTGACAGGAACTTGTAGGCAAACTGAAAAGGTAACAGAGGTTTCATATTTACAGCCCATATAACTGTGCCTTCCTAAGAATGGAAGAAAAGAATAAGTTAATACAGTTCAGTGGGAAAGGTATAGGTATCACAGTGCACAAAGGGAAAATGTTACATAAATACACATGTCCCAAAAGCCAAATCATTGTTCTCTGTTCCCTTTCAATACCATATTTATTACAGACTGGTTCCTTCTTGGATTTGTAAGCACCCCATCCCTTCTGCTAGCTTCATTGGCTCTATTGCACCCACCTTGACCACAAGAGAAAATTGTGTTTATGTGGCTCCTCACAGTGTTGCCCAGCTCTTCTTACAAAATTCTGCCTTGTCACAGCAAGCTGCAATGACTGCTTTAACAATCAACCTTCTTTTTACAGTGAAGACTCACCTGAATTTGGTGGAACAAAATGTTATCACAAGTATTCAGCAGCTCAACATTCCATTCTTCTTAAAACACATTTTCGTCTGGCTGCTAGGAAGTAGCTCTCTGCTGTGTCTCAATTTTCTTCAGGGGTTCCTCCTCCCAAGTCCATGAACATAGGAGTGCCTCGGGAGTCAGAACTTATGCTCCCCTTGTCTGTCTATACTCATTTATGGGAGGATGGGAGGCAGGAGACCTCATCCATCTAATGGCTTTAAATACTGTGTACATGCCAGTGATGCCCAAAGTTTCTTTCAAACTATCAGAGTCATCCATGACAATTCAGCACCTCCATTTTAGTGCTTTATATATAATTTATACTTATTATGTTCTAAACTGTACTGTTTTGTTCTGTCCCTGATATCTTTCCCCTGTCCATCTTCCTTACCTCTGTAAATGACAGATCATCCTTCCATGTGTTCAGGAGAAAAATCTTTGGAGCCATCCTTCATACTCTTCTTTTTCTGGTATTTCACAGACAATCCATCAGAAATTCTTCTTAACCTCAAAGTATATGTTGGTTTTAATATTTTTCCACCATTGTTTTTGGTTCTTTATCACTATAATCCAAGTCATCACTCTCCTCTAAAGTATTGTAACAAATATCTATTATAATCTTGTTCTAAAGAAACCTATTCAACATTGTTTAATGCAGTGTTTAAATAACCTGACCATGAAACTCCTTTTTTTGGTAACATCTCATTTGTTGGAAATAGAATATATTTTGGAAAATAAAAAAAAAAATGCTCATTTCTTAGGGCAACCCCAGTCTCTTTTCTTTACTTCCCTTTAAGTAATTTCTCTTTCACATTTCTCAGTTTAGCTAAATTTTGCTCTTTTTGTCCCTCCTTCCTGTCTTAACAGGTCACAAATCAGATATAACCTCTGTGTGGACATACATGATTAGTGGCTACATATACATATCAGTCTGAAACCCAAGGACTTCCCTTTGTTTGCTCATCCATGAACAGTCATGAAGATGTTTGTATCATGTTTGAGTTTGAGTCTTTTTAGATTTGGCTCATATGACCGCTATTGCCAGCCATCCTAAACTCTAAATATTACCTTAATATGAATAATATTTAAAAATCATATGACTTCTTCACCACAAAATTCAAGTAGCATTATGGCATTCTAAAAGAAGAAAAGGGGAATTAACTTATTTTCTTTTATTCTAAAGGAAGAAAACAGGAATGTATTTATGACCCCAGACAAATTCTTCAAGCAGATGAAACAAATGGTATATTTTACCCTGCCACTCATTTTATGATCCCTTACTGTTTATTGACTCAATTGAGATTTTGACCACTTATCTACATGTTTATCTCTCTAATCAGACTATTCTTTCCTGGAATACAGTGATCATAACTCATTAGTTACAACTCTATTGCATGACAAAGTGTAGTCACTCAATGAAATACTACTGAAGGAAACTCTTAGGTTAATTGACAGTCTGAGATTCAGACTTAAGAATTTACAAAGGAGTATGAATAATATAAAAGAGAAAGCTTCCATATATGCAGTAAAAAAAAAAAAACTCACCATCAATTTAATGATGAATTTTATCTATATAGTTAGGGAAAATAAATTATTTCAATGTATTTAAAATAAAATGTTACCAATGCTTTTAAAATTGCTACATAGTATTTAAATGTGAACTGTGTTATTGATTTTTTAAAAAAAATAAATTATAAATGTTTTTATGAATTATTCCACAGTTTTAGAGACTCATTTAGAAAATAGATTTGATAAAAGAATCCAGTCCTAGAATACTGATTAATTGGGAGAAATACATTATAATTAAGAAGATAATCTATAACAATTACCTGACCAAGAAAAAATAAGAAATTTTTTCTTCTTTAGAAGAAATCAAAATGACTCTTTACAAAGTATATAACCAAGTAAATTTGATAGTAGTGTGATACGTCCCTTTATGTGGTCTTTAAAATATAAATTAGAGTGTGGTTGAACTGAATGACTTTTTAAATTCTTCTAGTTTGTTGATTTTTACGTATGAGAGTATTTCTTTTCACTCACCCTCATATTGGAGGGATGCTGCCTTAGAGGTTTAGTCACTCATGGATTTAATCCTGAGTCTGAGAGGTCAATGGTTCATAAATGTAGCCTCTATCTAGTCTGACACAGTCCTGAATATTTGGCAGGATTTATTTAAAATAGGTCCAAGATGGGAATAGCAGAGGCATTGCTGGCAGAAACATATAGGGACGCTTGCCTTCTCTGTTCTTGGCTCTAGCTGGTGCTATTTAGCTATCATTTTATAAAAACATGAACGCAAAGCTCAGTCATGCCTTTATAAATGGAGAAAAAAGCTAAGCTAAAAATAGGCCATCATTTCATTGAGCTTCAGTCATGCAGTCTTACCTGGTGTGCATTTGCTGTTGACTGGCAGACTTCCCCAAAGTAAATGGTGGAGTTTTCCTGGCTTATCCTTTCATGTATAGATATCACTCAGACTATTATGTTTTATTCAATTCTCACTGCTCTGGACCAAAAATTTGCCTTGTAGCAGCATAGTGAATCTCTATCAACTCTGGCTGTGGAATGATTTACTCAGATCTAGGTACAGAGAGTGAAATTTGTTTCCTTTTTAAAATTTAATGTACAATATTGTTGAATTTGTCTTCTTATGACTAATTTGGTTCTTCTAACACATCTAAAAGAATGGGTTCTTTACCAAAAAATACCTTTGGATCTAGGTGCTCAATGGGCATTTTTCAATGATATTTAAGTTTGATCTCATTGTGGGGGAAAAGAAAACAACTCTTGATAGATTGTTGAGAGTATAACCATCACTTTTTCCACCTACATGTTGAATACATAATCCATTTTGCTTCTAGTAACTAACATATTTTTGGAAGTGAGTTTTGCTGATCATATGAAATAAATTTAGTAGATTTTCAAGAAATATTTCATATTGTTTTATTTATTTTATTTCCATTTATTTGTTTATTTCAATGCTTGCATCAATTATACTCTTATCAAGGCGAATACAATAAATGTAAAAGTTTTTAATTTTTTTAAAATTTTTTTTATTAGCATATAATGTATTATTTGTTTCAGGGGTACAGGTCTGTGATTAATCAGTCTTACACAATTCACAGCGCTCACCATAGTACTTACCCTCCCCAATGTCCATCACCCAACCACCCCATCCCTCCCACCCTCCTCCACTCCAGCAACCCTCAGTTTGTTTCCTGAGATTAAGAGTCTCTTACGGTTTGTCTCCCTCTCTGGTTTAGGCTTGTTTCATTTTTCCCTCTGATCCTCTGTCTTCTTTCTCAAATTCCTCATATCAGTGAGATCATAAGATACTTGTCTTTCTCTGATTGACTTATTTCACTTAGCATAATACCCTCTAGTTCCATCTACGTCATTGCAAATGCCAAGATTTCATTTTTTTGGTGGTGGCATAATATTCCATTGTATATATATACCACATATTCTTTATCCATTCATCTGTTGATGGACATCTAGGCTCCTTGCATAATTTGACTATTGTGGACATTGCTGCTATAAACATTGAGGTGCATGTGCCCCTTTGGATCACTACATTTGTATCTTTGAGGTAAATACCCAGTAGTGCAATTCTTGGTCATAAGGTAGCTCTATTTTCAACTTTTTGAGGAACCTCCATACTGTTTTCCAGAGTGGCTGGACCAGCTTGCATTCCCACCAACAGTGTAGGAGGGTTCCCCTTTCTCCATATCCTCGCCAACATCTGTCATTTCCTGGCTTGTTAATTTTAGGCATTCTGACTGGAGTGAGGTAGTATCTCATTGAGGTTTTGATTGGTATTTCCCTGATGCCAAGTGATGTTGAGCACTTTTTCATGTGTCTGTTGGCCATTTGTATGTCTTCTTTGCCGAAATGTCTGTTCATATCTTCTGCCCATTTCTGGATTGGATCATTTGTTCCTTGGGTGTTCAGTTTGATAAGTTCTTAATAGATTTTGGATACTAGCCCTTTATCTGATATGTCATTTGCAAATATCTTCTCCCATTCTGTTGGTTGTCTTTGTTTTTTGTTGACTGTTTCCTTTGCTTTGCAAAAGCTTTTTATCTTGATGAAGTCCCAATAGTTCATTTTTGCCCTTGCTTCCCTTGCCTTTGGCGATGTGTCTAGGAAGAAGTTGCTGCAGCTGAGGTCAAAGAGGTTGCTGCCTGTGTCACAATTAGTTATCATTTCATCCATTTTTAGTCTATTTGTGTGTGTGGTATAAGGAAATGGTCCAGTTTCATTCTTCTGCATGTGGCTGTCCAATTTTCCCAACACCATTTGTTGAAGAGACTGTCTTTTTTCCATTGGACATTCTTTCCTGCTTTGTCGAAGATCAGTTGACCATAGAGTTGAGGGTCCATTTCTGGGCTATCTATTCTGTTCCACTGACCTATGTATCTGTTTTTGTGCCAGTACCATACTGTTTTGATGATTACAGCTTTGTAATAGAGCTTGAAGTCTGGAATTGTGATGACCCAAGCTTTGCTTTTCTTTTTCAACATTCCTCTGGCTACTCGGGGTCTTTTCTGGTCCCATACAAATTTTAGAACTATTTATTCCATTTCTTTGAAAACAGTTGATGGTATTTTGATAGGGATTGCATTAAATGTGTAGATTGCTCTAGGTAACGTTGATATTTTCACAATATTTCTTCTTTCAGTCCATGAGCATGGAACATTTTTCCATTTCTTTGTGTCTTCCTCAATTTCTTTCATGAGTATTTTATAGTTTTCTGAGTACAGATTCTTTGCCTCTTTGGTTAGATTTATTCCTAGGTATCTTATGGTTTTAGGTACAATTGTAAATGGGATCGACTCCTTAATTTCTTTTTCTTCTGTCTTGTTGGTGTATAGGAATGCCACTGATTTCTGTGCATTGATTTTACATCCTGCCACTTTACTGAATTCCTATATGAGTTCTAACAGTTTTGGGGTGGAGTCTTTTGGGTTTTCCACATAAAGTATCATATCATCTGCAAAAAGTGAGACTTTCACTTCTTCTTTGCCAATTCGGATGCCTTTTATTTCCTTTTGTTGTCTGATTGCTGAGAGTGGGACTTCTAGTTCTATGTTGAACAGCAGTGGTGATAGTGGACATCCCTGCTGTGTTCCTGACCTTAGGGGGTAAGCTCTCAGTTTTTCCCCATTGAGAATGATATTCATTGTGGGTTTTTCCTAGATGTCTTTATGATATTGAGGTATGTACCCTCTGTCTCTCACTGTGAAGAGTTTTAATCAAGAAAGGATGCTGTACTTTGTCAAATGCTTTTTCTGCATCTATTGAGAGGATCATATGGTTCTTGTACTTTCTTTTATTAATGTATTGTATCACATTGATCGATTTGCGGATGTTGAACCAACCTTGCATCCCAGGAATAAAACCCACTTGGTCGTGGTGAATAATCCTTTTAATGTACTACTGTTGGATCCTATTGGCTAGTATATTGGTGAGAATTTTTGCTTCCATGTTCATCAGGGATATTGGTCTGTAGTTCTCCTTTTTGATGGGGTCTTTGTCTGGTTTTGAGATCAAGGTAATGCTGGCCTCGTAAAATGAGTATGGACATTTTCCTTCCATTTCTTTTCTTTGAAACATCTTCAGAAGAATAGGTATTAATTCTTCTTTAAAAGTTTGGTAGAATTCCCCTGGGAAGCCATCTGGCCCTGGGCTCTTGTTTGTTAGGATTTTTTATTATTGCTTCAATTTCATTGCTGGTTATGAGTCTGTTCAGGTTTTCTATTTCTCCTTGGTTCAGTTTTGGTAGTTTACACATCTCTAGGAATGCATCAATTTCTTCCAGATTATCTAATTGCTGGCATATACTTGCTCATAATATGTTCTTATAATTGTTTGTATTTCTTTGGTGTTGGTTGTGATCTCTCCTCTTTCATTCATGATTTTATTTATTTGGGTCAGTTCTCTTTTCTTTTTGATAAGTCTGGCCAGGGATTTATCAATCATATTAATTCTTTCAAAGAACCAGCTCCTAGTTTCGTTGATCTGTTCTACTGTTCTTTTGGTTTCTATTTCATTGATTTCTGCTCTGATCTTTATAATTTCTCTTCTCCTGCTGGGTTTAGGCTTTACTTGCTGTTCTTTCTCCAGCTCCTTTAGGTGTAGGGTTAGGTTGTGTATTTGAGACCTTTCTTGTTTCTTGAGAAAGGCTTGTATTGCTATATACTTTCCTTTTAGGACCACCTTTGCTGCATCCCGAAGATTTTGAACAGTTGTGTTTTCGTTTTCATTTGTTTCCATGAATTTTTTTAATTCTTCTTTAATTTCCTGGTTGACCCATTCATTCTTTAGTAGGATGCTCTTTAGCCTCCATGTATTTGAGTTCTTTCCGACTTTCCTGTTGTGATTGAGTTCTAGTTTCAAAGCATTGTGGTCCGAAAATATTTAGGGAATTATCCCAGTCTTTTGGTATCAGTTGATTCCTGATTTGTGACCCAGGATGTGATCTATTCTGGAGAATGTTCCATGGGCACTAGAGAAGAATGTGTATTCTGTTGCTTTGGGATGGAATATATCTGAATATATCTGTGAAATCCATCTGGTCCAGTGTGTCATTTAAAGCCTTTATTTCCCTGTTGATCTTTTGCTTAGATGGTCTTCCATTTCAGTGAGGGGGGTGTTAAAGTCCCCTACTATTATTGTATTATTGTCAATGTGTTTCTTTGATTTTGTTATTAATTGGTTTATATAATTGGCTGCTCCCATGTTAGGAGCATAGATATTTAAAATTGTTAGATCTTCTTGTTGGATAGACTCTTTAAGTATGATGTAGTGTCATTCTTCATCTCTTATAGTAGTCTTTGGTTTAAATCTAATTTGTCTGATATAAGGATTGCCACCCCAGCTTTCTTTTGATGTCCATTAGCATGGTAAATGGTTTTCTACTCCCTCACTTTCAATCTGGAGGTGTCTGTGCATCTAAAATGAGTCTCTTGCATACAGCATATCAACGGGTCTTGTTTTTTTTATCCAATCTGATACTCTGTGTCTTTTGTTTGGGGCATTTAGCCCATTTACATTCAAGGTAACTATCAAAAGATATGAATTTAGTGCCATTGTATTGCCTGTAATGTGACTGTTACTGCATATTGTCTCTGGTCCTTTCTGGTCTGTGCTACTTTTAGGGTCTTTCTTTGCTTGGAGGACCTCTTTCAGTATTTCTTGTAGGGTTGGTTTCATGTTTGCAAATTCTTTTAGTTTTTGTTTGTCCTGGAAGCTTTTTATCTCTCCTTCTATTTTTAATGACAGCCTAGCTGGATATAGTATTCTTAGCTGCATATTTTTCTTGTTTAGTGCTCTGAATATATCATGCCAGTCCTTTCTGGCCTGCCAGGTCTCTGTGGATAGGTCTGTTGCCAGTCTAATGTTTCTACCATTGTAGGTTACAGACCCCTTGTCCTGAGCTGCTTTCAGGATTTTTTTTTTTGTCTCTGAGACTTGTGAGTTTTACTATTAGATGTCAGGGTGTTGACCTATTTTTATTGATTTTGAGGGGGGGTTCTCTGTGCCTCCTGGGTTTTGATGCCTGTTTCCTTCCCCAAATTAGGGAAGTTCTCCACTATAATTTGCTCTAATATAGCTTCTGCCCCTCTCTCTCTTTTTCTTCTGGGATCCCAATTATTCTAATATTGTTTCGCTTTATGGTATCACTCATCTCTTGAATTCTGCCCTCTTGATCCAGTAGTTGTTTATCTCTCTTTTTCTCAGCTTCTTTATTCTCCATCATTTGGTCTTCTATATCACTAATTCTTTCTTCTGCCTCATTTATCCTACCAGTTAGAGCCTCCATTTTTGATTGCACCTCATTAATAGCCTTTTTGATTTCAACTTGGTTAGATTTTAGTTCTTTTATTTCTCCAGAAAGGGATTCTCTAGTATCTTCTATGCTTTTCTCAAGTGCACCTAGTATCTTTATAATCATTATTCTGAACTCTAGTTCAGACATCTTACTGATGTCTGTGTTGATTAGGTCCCTGGCAGTCAGTACTGCCTCTTGTTCTTTTTTTTTTTTTCCTTTTGAGGTGAGTTTTTCTGTCTTGTCATTTTGTCCAGAGAAGAATAGGTGAATGAGAGAACAAAATGCTAAAAGGGTAACAACAGCCGCAGAAAAATATACACTTCCAGAAATTGGTCGTTTTTCTGTTCATACAATTGCTGCTATTCTTTTCTTTGATTACCTGTTGAGTTTGTAGGTTCTGAATGGTTCTGAATTGTTTGATAACTATCTAGCTGAATTCCTGGGACCAGAAGAAATTTAGGTCTCCTACTTCTCCACCATCTTGCTCCTCCCCCACCCTACTTTTCATTTTTTAGTGTACTTTGTTCTACTGTATCTATTACTTAGGCAATCTTCATTTATCATTTTTCTATAGCAAACATTGCTAAATAAATGCCATTTATATATCTTTATGGACTAGAAATTTTATATGATTTATAGACTCACTAAAAGTAGGATTTCTGGTATATAGGGAATGGGCACTTTAAATTCAACACACTAAATAATTAAATGTATGTTATTTTTTTAGTCTCATGGTTTCAGGTTTAGGATTTTATGTGATAAATGTTTCCTTCCTGAAACAGTGTATCAGTACAGTAATAGACACATAAAAAATCATATGGAATACAGAGCATGAATCAGCCATGCTGTTTTATAGAAAAAAGAAAAAAAAAAAGAAACAAAAGAAAATCCACTCCAGCAAATTTAAGTATGATAGAGATTTATAAAATATTGAATTTGTCAATCAAGGCTTAGATACAACACAAAAGCATGACCAAAAAAAGAAAGAATAGGTAAATTGGACTTCATAAAAAAAAAAAAAAAACTTATGTGCATCAAAGGATCACACTATCACAAATGTGAAATGACAATCCCTAGAATGTGTGAAAATATTTGCAAATCATATATCTCATAGGGGTTGAGTATCCAAAATATATGAAGAACATTTACAACTCAATAACAAAATGGCAAACAATCCAGTTTAAAAATTGGCAAAGGATTGAGTAGAAATGTCTTCAGTGAAAATATACAAGTGTCAACAGGCATATGGAAAAATTAGTATTTACGGAAATATGAATCAAAACCCACAATAAGATACTACTTCATATTTACTAGGATGGCTATAATAATAATTTTAAGAAATTGACAATAACAAATATTGACAAAAAGGTGGAGAAATATAAACTCTTATGCATCACTTGTGGAAATGTATATGGTGTAGCCATTGTGGAAACAGGTTGGTGGTTACTCAGACAGTTAAAAATAGAATAAACTTATTACCCAGAAATTCTACTCTTAGTTATATGCCTAAAAGAATTTAAACAAGGTATTCAAATAAGTACTTATACACAAATGTCTATTGCAACACTGTTCACAATAGCCAAAAAGTGGAAAGAACCCAAATTCTTTATCACTGGAGGACAGGATAATCAAATGTGGTATATCTATACAGTGGAATATTATTCAGCCATAAAGAAGAATGAAGTACTGACACATGCTTGATGAATCTCAAAAACATTATGCTAAGTGAAATAAGCCAGGCACAAAAGGCCATATATCATATAACTGCATGTATATAAAATATGCAGTATATTTAAATCCATAAAGACAGAAATCAAGAGGAAGTAGGACTGACTGCTACATGTGTGTGAAAAACCAAAGAAGTCAAAAGCTGGTGGCTTGAGGGCGCCTGTGTGGCTCAGTCATTAAGCATCTGCCTTTGGCTAGGGTCATGATTCCAGGGTCCTGGGATCGAGTCCTGCATCGGGCTCCCTGCTCAGCGGGAAGCCTTCTTCCTCTCCCACTCCCCTTGCTTGTGTTCCTGCTCTTGCTATCTCTCTCTCTCTCTCTCTCTGTCAAATAAATAAATAAATAAATAAAATCTTTAAAAAAAAAGCTGGTGGCTTGAAAACATCAATAAAATTGATGACTTCCGGGCAGATGGATCAAGAAAACAATAGACAAAATGTAAATTTACCAATATCAATAATTAGAGGTGATATCATTACAGAGTCTATAGATACTTAAAAGTATCAGAAGGTATTGAGAACAACCTCATGCCTATAAATTTGGCAACTTAAATGAGATCAATAAATCCCCAAAAGGATGCAAACTAGCAACAGTTGTTCAAAAAGAAATAATCTGCTCAGCTTAATCTTTATCAAATAATTTATTTGTATTTAAAATCCTTCCCACAAGGAAAACTCCAGGTACAGATGGTTTCTACAAAAAATTTTAAGACAACTGAAAAAGAGAGAATAATTCCCATGTTATTCTGTGAAGCCAGTGTTACTGTGATACCAAAACCAGATAAAGATGTAACAAGAAAATATTTCTCAAAATTTTAGCAAACTGAACTCAACATTATATAGAAAGGATACTATAACATGATTAAGTATAGTATTCCAGAAATGAAAATTTGATCTGATGTACAAAAATAAATCTATGTAATTAGACACATTAACAAATTACAAAAGGAAAGCCATACAGTCATATTAATTTATGTAGAAAAAGTATGTAAAAAAAATCCAACATCCATTCCTGATTAAAAAACAAAACAAAACAAAAAGAACTTTTAGCCAAGTAAGAAAAGTGAAGAACTTCCTTAATCTGCTAAAGGACTTCTGTAAACACACAAAACCTTTGGTTAACATCATACTTAATGGTGAAAGAATGAATGTTCTCACTCTAACCAGAAATAAGTCAGCAATGTCTGTTCTTACCACTTCTATTCAACATTGTACTGACTGATCTTGTCAGTGCTATCAGGCGAGAAAATGAATCTTTAAATATCCATATTGAAAATTAAGAAGGAAATCTATTCATGTGCAAAATAATCATTATACAGAAAATCTGTTAGAATCTATAAAAGAGTTACTAGAATTAATAAGTGAATTTAGCAAAATTATAGAAATTAATATATAAAATCAACTATATCTTTGTATATTAGTAAAAACAAAAAATTCAAATTAAAAGTAATTACATTTACAGGAGTACAAAAATATATGGAGTATTTAGGACTCTATTTTGACAAATGATATGAAAGACCTGAATGTTGAAAATTATAAAAACAGGGGTGCCTGGGTGGCTCAGTCATTAAGCATCTGCCTTCGGCTCAGGTCATGATCCCAGGGTCCTGGAATCAAGCCCCGCGTCAGGCTCCCTGCTCCACGGGAAGCCTGCTTCTCCCTCTCCCTCTCCCTCTCCCCCTGCTTGTGTTCCTGCTCTTGCTGTCTCTCTCTCTCTCTCTCTCTCTCTGCCTCTCTCTCTCTCTGTAAAATAAATAAAATCTTTAAAAAAAATTATAAAAACATTGTTGATGGAAATTAAAGACCTAAATAAATAGTGAGATATACAGATTTATGGGCTGGAGGACTCAGTAACTAAGATGTAAATTCCCCTCAGATTGATCTATAAATTCATACAATTTCACTCAAATTAGCAACAGACATTTTGTTAGAAACTCTCAAACTGAATCTAAAATTAATATAGAAAAGTGAAGGACACATAGTAGGTAGACCAACTGTGAAAATTAAAAAAACAAAGATGGAGAACTAGTATTACCTGCTTTAAAGATTTAATGTAAAGCTGTAGTATTCAAGATAGTGTGATGTTGGTACAAAGATAGATAGATAGAAAAATGGAACAGAATCAGATCATACCTATATGATGAACTGATTTTAAGGAAAGAAATAAAGGCAATTTGATAGAGAAATTATAGCCTTAAAAATATTGCTGAAATAATTGGTTTATGTAATTGGATATACAAGAAAAAAAAGACTCCTGATCTATGCCTGACATCATATTCAAAATATATTTCAAAATAAATCTTACACCTAAATGGAAAACCTAAAGTTATAGGAGAAAAATAAAAGCATATATCTATATGAAAACTTCCTATGAATGTTCATGGTAAAAAACTAAAAACAGCCCATGTCTATCAATAGCTAAATATATAAATGAACTATTATATATGCACACAGTGGAATGCTAGTCAGTAGTAAAAATAATGAACTATTGATACAATCTACAACATGGATCTGTCTCAAGGTAATTATGATGATTGAAAGAAGCAAGACAAAAGAATACATATTGTATGATTCTATTTAAGTCAGTATCTAGGAAACAAAATAATTTATAGTGACAGAAAACAAATTAGAAGTTACCTAGGGATGTGGTAGGGTATCATTTTAGGGAAGGATTACAGAGGTTCATGAGGAAACTTTGGGTTGATGGCTATCTTCATTATCTTGATTGTGGTGATGTTTTCATGGTTATGTATACATGTCAATACTTAACAAATTTTATACTTTAAATATGTAGAATTTATGTATACTAAGTCTTCATAAACTGTTAAAATTGGAACAAATTTGATGTTTGGAGCCTAATGGTTTTTGAACTTTGATTTTTGAATGTAAAGAAAGATAATAACATTACAGGGAATGATACATATAAATGCTTGAGTATTGTTTACCAAATTGTGTCCAATAAGGCAGATTGTGCTTTAACCTTCATCACTTCTAAATAGTTCATTTGTTAGAAAGAATGCAGGTATCAGATGTGCTATAGATTGTAGTTTATATAATATAGGTTGATCAGTCTGGAATAATAGGGGATGGATGGATGGATGGATGGATGCATGGATGGATGCATGGATGGATGCATGGATAAATCCATAGCTGAATGTAGGAATGGGAAAATATATTATAGATAGCTAGATAAATAAATCAATAAATGCACACTTTAGTCTAACCTTGAAGTTTACATTTTTGAGTGTGTGTGTAATCCAGGGTAAACCAAATGCTTTTTCAAATTCCTTTGTCATGCCAGCAGAAAGAATCACCATATGGATGGATTCTTAAGCACAGGGGAGTCTCATATGCAACTGATAAGCCACAAGAGAAATGAAAATGTGATTAAGCTAACCATGTACAACACCATTCTGTTTTTATCTTTCTACACATTACCTTTCCTGCAAAAAGAATTTTTTAAAATGATGCTATTACTTTAATAGCTTCTATTTGCATTCTGAATTTTCATTGTGCCAGTTATCCAATTCCACTTATATGATGAAATTTGTGGGCCTCATGGCTATTTTAATGTGATGCCTTTTATAATGTAATTGAGAGAAGTCTCCAATGAATAAAATAAATGGTTTCAGAGGGTTCTTAAGCCCTCAACAGACATCCGCTAAAATGTTAAGAGTGCCTCCAAATCCCACTGGTGCTATTTTTCTAACCATGAAAGAAATGTCATTATTGTAAATTCCCAGCTTTTGTCTGAAAATCTTGTACTAGATCCCTTGAGCGCCAGTTCAGTTAATTAATTCAAACAATTTCCTCTCTAATCTCTAAAACATTTTCATATTTAAGACAATAAATGAGGTACTTAAGGGGCTCACTCATTGTTGGTCATTAATATGCCAGGGAATTAGAAAAATTACCCCTAGTCTTCAATGACATGAATAATGTCTTTTTTTTTTTTTTTTCTTCCAATGGTTCTGACCTGGACAAGGTTAAAAGCATGGTTTCTCTGCAACTGAATTTAAGATAATCCTATTTTCCACTTGCTTTGGTTTTAACACATATATCCAAATACTCTTCCTTTTCTTTCAGCAATAAATTTAATACAGAGTTTGATAGGTTATACCAATTTAAAGATTAAATTAGTTAATAATAACTTTGAAATTGGTGATTAGTTTAGAAGAAGAATAATTGCATTTTCCTTGAACCAGTACATAAGGTTAATGTAGCTGGGAATGTGATGGCTCCAGTAACTTTGACACTAATTGGCGATTGTGTTACATGTTAAGATAAGGAGTCAGCATGAACAAATTCTCATGAGATTTGCAGGAAGACAAAGCTATTTGTTCAGAAACCTACTTTTCTCCATTTGAACGATTGGTTTAATTTCATAAAATGTTGGAATGTGACCTTCAGGATAAAATTTCATAGCATTTCATGCCATTGACTCTAGATTATCAAACTGAAACAAAGCATAGAAAAAAACTTTTTATGTAAGGCAGAATCTGCTGTCAGTATATGAGTCTAATTGTTTAATTTCCTAAATTGACTATCTCTTGAGCGGAGGGGGGAATGTTAGATGAAAGGAATACCAGGCTTGTAATTGTTCATAATGCTTTGTGTTTGTATAGTCCTTAACCTCAAAATCTTCTAAATCATTTTATAACAATTATAAGTTTAATTTCTTAATGTAAACACACACACACACACATTCCTGTAAGTGTGATTTTGAAGAGTTGAAGAAGACTCTAGATATTTGGGGCTAGGGTAGCAGAATTATGCATAGCAAATTGCCCATGAGATAACTGAGGCAGAAAAGATCCAGATTCCATAAATTCTAGGGCAGGGATGTATCTGTTGTGGGGTCAATCTTGTTTCTGGCTATCAATTGAAAGCAGCAATGTTTCAGCTCTAAACAAAAGCTCCCTATTATATTTTTTCATTTGTAATTTTTTAAAAGTTTAGTCGTGTATCCTAGTCATAGATCAATGTTTTCCTAATCAAACTGTTAAAATTTGACATCAAAAAATGTATTATTTATTTATTTGAAACATTCATTCACCTATATATTATCCTTATAATAATCAACATTTTCATAGTGAAAAACATGTTTAGGCAAAACAGTGATATAGGTAGATGCTACAAATATATTGCTTAACCTGTTTCTAATTACATAATTGAGCTATTTAACAATATTACATTATAAGTCACAACTTTTAAAAAATTATTTGTAGTGTTGAGGAAGAAAATTTTTTCCCTACCCTTCTTGGTTCTTTGGCTGGTCTAATAATAAAATTAGCATAGGGCATACTAACAGAAGAAAAACAAATTTAGTTACATACCTTTTGGACCCCATAAGAATATGAGACACCACCTCCCCCAGGCATTGAGGCTTATGTGCTATTCTGAACTAAGGAGAAGGGGGTAGGTGTCAGGGACTTCAAAGGGGTGGACAGTAATTCTCAGGAAGATGGGAATAACAAATATTTGGTAAACAAATATTTGTCATGCTGTGCAAAGACAATATGAAACAGAGAGGAATTTTATCTCCAGGCCGTACTGAGCCCCCCTTCCCCCACCCCAGCTTATTGCCCCACCTCATATTCTTTGTAGTTATCTCCAGTGATGTTCTCTTCCTGGGCCAGGCCCTCTATCTAAATTCTTGTAGGGAGCAATGGAAAGGCAAAGGTTTCACTTGAATCTACTGGGTCTTGATTGCCTTCACCTCAGAATAGTCCACATGCCAAAGTGGCACATTTTGGGAAGACTTGTTCTGAACTTGTTCAATGGTATGTGTACTTGACATTGCTTTTCCTCACCATATATAATTTGTTTTTGTAACTTTAAGGGCTCAGGCAAATATTAAGATATTGTTCATATTTTCCATTTTCAAACAGGTTTTTACACTAAAATTAATTATTTTGGGGGGATTCTTTTCTTTTAGTCACTAAATGAAGGTCAAGGCTAATATGGTTTTAATATTAAAAACTAGAGACTTGTTTTCCCAATAACTGAAATAAATTAAATATAATACAAATTAAAACATATAAAACCCATGGAGGGAAACTACTTAAAGGAAATATTTGAATAACTTTAAAAATAACACATCTAATTATTTTCTGATCAAACTTCAACTAAATCCAGTATTGAAAAATAAATATTTTCTTGGGGCGCCTGGGTGGCTCAGTTGGTTAAGCAACTGCCTTCGGCTCAGGTCATGATCCTGGAATCCCAGGATCGAGTCCCACATCGGGCTCCCTGCTTGGCAGGGAGTCTGCTTCTCCCTCTGACCCTCCCCCCTTTCATGTACTCGCTCTCTCTCATTCTCTCTCTCTCAAATAAATAAATAAAATCTTTAAAAAAAAAAGAAAAATAAATATTTTCTTAAATATAATTCAAACAGGTATAGCCAAAAGACTTTGCATTAAGATGGATATGCACTGAAGTCACAGTGTCATGAAGGTTTAAAATGTTTTGTGTTGATTTAGAGAAAACAGAACACATCTGAATGATAAGCTGCCTACTGGCACCTGTGTTACTCAATCTGAGCAGCCTATAATTTTTCATTCTTATTTCTGCTTCTTCCTCCAGAGAGTGTTTTATTCTAAAAATAATAAACAAGAAAAATGGGATATTCAAAGAGAATAAGAACTTTTAAACAATGTAAGGAGAAAAGTAAAAATATAAAAGATAAATACAAATTCAATATGGGAATACTTTTTAAAGGTTTTATTGGTAGGGAAGATAATCAAAATTTATTTAAACATATTTGAACATATTTTTCAATAACAAATTAACAGTTAGACTAATTGCCTTAAGCATATTTTAGTAATTCTGTGTGTAATTCTTACTACTTTTAATTTCAAGTTAACTCTTAGTGCTACTTGTCTAAAATACATGTATGTAAGAAAAACATAAATAACTTTGCTACCACCTCCCTCACCACCCTCATCACCACTTTTTAAGTGTATCATAATAAAGAGTAGATGCAGTACCATTGTCTTGTTTTTTGGGTTTTTTTTTTAATAGATTTTCAGGAGTTGAGTTGTTGGCACAAAACATAGGCTGGTTTCTAATGTTAATAGATCATGCAAGAATCATTCACAATAAAACTGTAATAATTCACAGTATCCTTAGCAATGGCAAGAAATATTTCTTTTCCCTTTTTTCCTGATTTTCTAACATTAGTAGATGGTATTTAACATCATGTTTTGTTTGTTTGGGTTTTTTGTTGTTTCTGTTGTTTTTTTTTTATCCTTTGTTTAAAAACAATGCTCTTTTACTGTTGGGGTTATTTGCTCTTTTTTTTTTAAGCCACCAGTGAAGTATCTTTTCTTAAATTAACAGTCATTTACATTTCTTCTTTTGTGAAACATCAGATTCTTTCCTTTTCTTTCTTTTTATTCATAAATATTATATTTCTAAGATTTATCACATATATTTTTTTCAGTGTGCTCCAGAGAAATAGAACCCGTAGGATATATCAAGAGGGAGAGATTCAAAGGAAACAAACTGAGGGTTGCTGGAGTGGTGGGGGGGTGGCTGGGTGATAGACATTAGGGAGAGTATGTGCTATGATGAGCGCTGTGAATTGTGTAAGACTGTTGAATCACAGACCTGTACCTCTGAAACAAATAATACATTATATGTTAAAAAAAAAAAAAAGAAGAAGAAGATAGTAGGAAGGGAAAAATGAAGGGGGATAATCAGAGGGGGAGATGAACCATGAGAGACTATGGACTCTGAGAAACTGAGGGTTCTAGAGGGGAGGGGGATGGGGGGATGGGTTAGCCTGGTGATGGGTATTAAAGAGGGCATGTGCTGCATGGAGCACTGGGTGTTATATGCAAACAATGAATCATGGAACACTACATCAAAAATTAATGATGTAATGTATGGTGATTAACATAACATAATAAAAAAAAGTTGTAAAACAACAACAAAAAAGAAAGGCAAAAAAAAAAGAGGGAAAAATTTATTTTAAGGAATTGGCTCATCTAATTATGGGGAAGACAAATCAGAAATTTGTAATGCAGGTTGGCTGGCTGGAAATTGAGATAAGAGTTGAATTTGCAGTATTGAGTCTGAAATCCATAGGGCAGGCCAGCAGGCTGAACTCAGGCAGGAGTTCTATGTTATAGTCTTGAGGCATAATCTCTTCTCCGGAAAACCTGTTTTTGCTTCTAAGGGCTTTAACTGATTAAATGAGGCATACCCACATTATGGAGGGTAATCTGATTTACTTAAAATGATTATAAATTCTAATCATACCTACAAAACACCTTCACAGTAATATCTAGCATAGTGTTTGACAAAACAACTGGGCAACATAGCCTAGCCACATTGACACATAAAATTAACCATTGTATTTGCACGTCTCTACTTCATTCATTATGACTACTGTATAATAGTCCATCGACTGAGGCTTCCAGTTTATTCATCAATTTTTGTTTATTTAGGTTGTTCCTTGGTTTTTGCAGTTGTGCAAAGTGTTTCTATAGATATTCTTATACATCTATTCTTTAATAAGCATTACAGTTTTTCTTGGGTAACTAGTACAATTCTAAATGAAAAGTAGGGAGTTAGGCCTTGCCTTATAACATGTCAAGACCTGTTATAAACCTAACCTAAGTAACAGTATGGTAAGGCATAAGGATAGATAAACTGATCTGTAGAATAGAAATGAGAGCCTATGCATGTATGGTATTTTAATGACATATCAGATAAGTTGGGAATATAAGGACTTTTCAATAAATGTAAATGGAAGAAAAATATCCCTATGAAGACAGATGAGTTGAATTTCAACTTCCTATTGTAAGGAAAAACAAAGACACTAAATAAAATTAGAAGATGATGGGAATACAAATGGGAATAGAATGTCATAATACAAACTTGAAAAAATACTAAAAACATATGTTAAAATACCCTTTACAAATTAGTAACAAAAGCACGAACAATTCAAAAGTACCGTAGGTAAGGGACATAATCAATACAAAGAAAACATATATAGAGCAATGCTAAACATTATTGTGATTCATGAAAATTAAATCAAACTCTCAAAATCATTCACACACACAAAAACCCTATAATCATTAAATTATTCCGTTATATAATATGGGATGCCTTTATTTATAGAAATTTACTGTGTTTAAGGGATGCTGCTTTTTGCCTGCTATATGTGTTAAACCATATTTCTAGTGTATTATTTGTCTTTTTAAAAATTGTTGCTTATATTTTATAATTTGGTGGTTAGTATAATTGAGTATTTATATTTATTTATTTATTTTTTTAAAGATTTTATCTATTTATTTGAGAGAGAGAGAATGAGAGACAGAGAGCACGAGAGGGAAGAGGGTCAGAGGGAGAAGCAGACCCCCCGCTGAGCAGGGAGCCCGATGTGGGACTCGATCCCGGGACTCCAGGATCACGACCTGAGCCGAAGGCAGTCGCTTAACCAACTGAGCCACCCAGGCGCCCTGAGCATTTATATTTAATGTAGCCAACATGTCTACATTTTTCTCTGCAACTCAATATTACACAAATAATATCCTAATTATTAATTATAACAAAAAAATTCACTCAAAACCACCATGAAAATATCTTACTAAGTAATGGAATTTTGAAAATCGGTTCAATAAAATCTGACAAAAATATTCAGGATGACAATTTTCCCAATATTATTCAACACTGACTATGTTTTTAGTGAAGACATACACAGAGTAGTAGATAAAGCTAAGCTCCCTTCCCATTGGGTTTTTAGAAAATGTCATTTGACAGGTGACATAATTATTGGTGGGAGTCATTATTTTAATTATAGCTGTTTCATCACTTGGGCTTTATTATTCAAAAATACTGTGACTCACTTTAATGGATCAGTTGGAAATTCCAAATATACCCCAGATATCAGCTAAACTGAATCTCTTTGAGATAGAAATAAAATGTCCTAAAACTTTTATTACAGCAATATTAAAAAATGCATTGCCCTCCACAGGATTTCTGAAAATTCCCAAAAGGCATATGTTCTTATAATTATGTATGGCTCATAAATCCTGCTTCTGCTAAACTCCTTCAGTTTAGCAATCATATACCATTGCATTTGGACTATTTTTGTTCTCCACCACATGTGCCCAACTATAAAACTTTGCCCTTTAGTTTCTTTTTATGTACACACACACACACGCACACACACACACATCACAAACCTTGTTTAAGTCAGCTCTGTATATAATGTGCTCTAGTGAATGTCAGACAAGGAAAGATGCAGAGTATATATTATTTCAATTTAAAATGCCATATTCTGATCATTACCTCCTATTTTCCAGCTCATTTCCTCTAATAGTCCAACTTAAACAATCCTCCAAACAATCTGAACCTTCTTTAACCCTTAGATCCTTTCTGGTTTTCACTGTCTATGACCTGCTTCATACACTTACTTACCTCCTTACCTATCTTATACCACAAGGAAAATCATAATCACCTCCTCACGTAAAGCTCTTAAATTCTTTCTACCTTCATAGTACTGAAAAGGTTAAATCACAGTCCTGGTTAAACCTAAAATTCTACTCTTCATATGTACTTACACAGGTGAACATAGCTGACAAAAACATGTGAATTGCTTTCATCTTAAATTCATGATCAAAACCTCAGTCGAGCACTTAAGTTGGTGACAGACTGCATTGAATTTGGATATTCACATTTTTATTTTTCAGTTCTTTCATAATTTATTCTCTTTCATCAAACTTCATTCTTCCTTTCCCATTATCACATCAAACTGGTGACTTTACTGCTTATTTCACTGAGAGGATTTCTCACTACGACATCTAACTACTTTCAGTCCATTTACTCTTTTAACTATCCTTTCTCATAACTAAGGCCAACCACTTTACCTATACAGTACATCTCAGTATTTCTCACTTATTCAAATAGTTTGTTCCAGAAAACTTTTACTTCCTCCTGCATCATTCATATTTATGACTTTTAGATTATTGCTATAAAGCATATAAACATGCTATTATTTTCCTACTTTAAAAAATTTGCAAATCTTTTCAGTTATGACCAATATGGAGTAACTAGAATCATACTTAATTCTTTCTGTTATTAATTATAAAAGATCTCTATAATATAAAAATAACTGTTTCCAGAATTTGGACAACAGTTGGCAAGTCTACAATCAGTGGAGCAAAGGAAGAAGAGAAACAGTCAATGATTCCCTATATTAATTTAGGCCTTCTCTGGGAGAGCATTTTCCAGATAATTATGGAATAAGAAATAAGAATACAGCAGGGATTTCAAGTTACAACTGTCTTTCTGAATAGAGAAAACACAGATTGGAGCCAGAGCTGTTTTGATGCTTTGGACTCTTTCTGAGGTCAGGATCCATTAGAGGGAGACTTGCAGAAAAGCAACCCCTTAAATTTGTGTAAGAATTTGCATGGTTGCTTGGATGACCCCTATTCTTGTATATACAGGGTGAAATTCTAAGAGACTTAACAGAGAACAACCACTATATGTTTGGAATACCTACCAGAAATTTCAGAGGTTGCTCAAGGCTGAGAAAACATTGAAGTTCAAACGCATCTAGAGTGGAGAAAATCTCTTTTCAAATGCACAGGGAACATTTTCCAAAATAGATCATATGCTGGCCGTAAACAAAGTTTTGACAATTTTCAAAGGATTGAATTTATACTGGGTATGTTCTCCGACCACAGTGGAATTTAATTAGAACTCAATTACAGAAAATTTCCTAGAAAAAAATTTTAAATTAAGCAGTATTCTTCTGCATAATCTATATTTTGAAGAAGAAATCAGAATAGGTATTAGATAGTACTGAACAGGGGCACGTTTGTGGCTCAGTCAGTTAAGTGTCAAACTCTTGATTTTGGCTCAGGTCATGATCTCAGGGTCGTAAGATTGAGCCCCATTTTGGGCTCTGAGCTCTGTGTGGAGTCTGGTTGAGACTCTCTCTCTTAAAATAAATAAATAAAATCTTTTTTAAAAAAGTACTGAACAATAGCTGAATAATAATGAAAAATACAACATTAGAACTTGTAAAAATACAGTTGAAGTAGTTCTAAGAGGAAATTTATAGCTTTAAAGGCATATATTGAGAAATAAATTTTTTTTAAATGAGTATCTGAACCTCCAATTTAAGGTGCTAGAAAAATAAAAGAAATTAAACCTGGGGGTGGGGGGGGGTGCCTGGGTAGCTCAGTCATTAAAGCATCTGCCTTCTGCTCAGGTCATGATCCTGGGGTCCTGGGATGGAGCCCCTGTGTCAGGCTGCCTGCTCAGCAGGGAGCCTGCTTCTCCCTCTTCAGCTCCCCCTGCTTGTGTTCCCTCTCTTGCTGTCTCTCTCGCTTTGTCAAATAAATAAATAAAATCTTAAAAAAATAAAAAGAAATTTAAAAAAAGAAATTAAACCTAAAATAAATAGGAGGCAAAAAAATAACAATAACAACAAATAAGTAATCAATTTAAAATAAAACAGAGAAATCAATAAAGCCAAATTTGTTCTTTAAAAAGTTATCAAAGTTGATAAATTCCTAACACATCCAATTATAGGAAAAAAAAACATAGATTGTAAATATTGAAAGTTTAGATGAAATGGATGAAATAACTTGAAAAATATTTTAAAGTAATAGGCACATGAAGAAATAGAAAACATAAATAATCATATATCTGCTAAAACAATGATCCATAATTATAAATGTTCACAAAAAGGAAAATATAGGTAAGATGGCTTTAGTAGGGAATCCATTCAAATACTAAAGGATAAATTAATAAAATTTTTCATGAAGTTTTTCAGAGCATACAAAAAATGAAAACAATTATGAGACAAGCTTAAATGAATACCAAAACCTTAAATAGACATTAAAAGAAAGGAAAATAAGTTTATATACCTCTTGTGAGCCTTGAGACAAATATCATTAATAAATTATTAACAAAGCAGAATAAAGAGATCTATAAAAAGGGTAATATACCATGATCAAGTCACATTTATTCTAGGAATGAAAATTGTTTTACACTTCAAAAATCATTTAATGTGGTACTCTAAGAAAAAAAAAAGGAAAAATATATGATTTTCTCCACACATGCAAACAATGCTGTCTCATATTTGTATATGGTATGATTGTGTATGTGGAAAATCCAAAGAATCAAAAACATTTAGAAATAATAAGTAAATTTTGCAACATTTATTGACATAAAGTCAATATTTTTAAATGGATTTCTGTAAATTAGCAGCTAAAAATTAGTGAATCTAAAAATATAAATGCGTAATAGAGTCAAATATATTTAATAGCTAACAATATGTATAATGAAAGGTATGCAAACTTCCACATGGACAATTATGAAACATTAACATGAGAAATCAGTGATGACCTAAATAAAAAGAATCTACCATTTTTTTTTATTTAAAAAGTCAATATATTAAGGTTTCTACCCAAATAACTCTATTGATTCTATATAATATCAAAAAAATTTGACAGGTTTGTGGGTGTGTGTGTCTGTGTGTGTGTGTGTGTGACAGAGAGAGAGAGACCTGGCTTTATATTTTATATGGAAATACAAAATACCTAGAATAGTCAAGGTAACATTATAGAAGAAGAGAAGTAAAGGTATTATTATACTAGCTGATACTAAAACTTACTATTAAGCTATTATCATTAAGACAGCATATATTGACACAAATATAACTACAAGTTCAGATAAAGTGAGGCAATAGAACAGAATGGTGTACACAGAAACAGATCCACACATATACGTTATCACCTGATTTATGACTGCAATTTAGTATGGATCTTTGATCTTTCTCAAAATTGGTAGTGCAATTCAGTGTGGATCTTTGATCATTCCCAATTGTATATCTCCTGCATTGCATGACAAACAAAAATCAATTCAATCTGGCACATGGATTCTGCTCTAAGTGGTAAGACCAAAAATAAAACAAAAACAAAAAAAATTTTTAAATGAATATGCAAGAGAATAATTATATTTTTGATATAGACAAAGATTTCTTAAGATACAAAGTCAATAATGAAAGAAATATGATAAAACAGACTTCAATAAAATTAAGCACAACTGTACATCAAAAGTCATCATTGAAGAAGTTAAGATAAATACAAATTATAAGCTGGGAGAAGATATTAGCAGTACATATATCTGAAAAAGATCTCATATCCAAAATACATGAAAACCTCTAATGAAAAATTTTTTAAAATACAGCCAACTTCATTAAAAACAAATGAAAGACTTGAACAGGAACTTTGCAAATGTGGGTTTCAAAATGGCCAATAAACAAACAAAAAAAGTTCCGTTTCATTATTCATGTGAGAAATGCAGCCACCAGAATGACTCAGTCTGAAATCTGACATTACCAAGTGTTGATGAGGAGCAGATGGAATATTCTTACACTGTTAATGGGAATGTAAATTGCTACAATCACTTTGGGAAACTGTTTGAAAGTAGCTACTGAAGCTAAACATATTTATTCCCTAACACCTACAAGTCTATTCCAAAATATTTTTCCAAAAATAGTATTAATGTCCATGAAAAGATATGTACATGAATGTTTAGAGCAGTTTTACTAATAGTAATTTCAAATTAGAAACAACCTAAATATCCATCAATAGCAGAATGGGTGAATAATTTCTGTAGAGTCAGAAAATCGGTACTACACATTGTGATATTAAACAATGAAAATGAATGAAGCTTTTCACAGAAATGTGTGTGAATTTATACAAATATTTTATATACCTCTTATTAATTTTCAGATTCCTGTCTTTGATTTCTGTGCTTCAGATTATAGTCTCCTGCCATGTTTCTCAGGCTCAGCCTCTTGCATTCCCTCCTGAGATGTTTTATGAACTTCGACTACTTCCAAATCTAAAATATAGAACAAATCAGCTCTCTCAATTCCCAAACTCATATCCAGGCCCTCACTTTCTTATCCAAATCCATGGAGATTCTCAAAAGAAAAAGAATCCTTTATTTAATGATATTTACCCTCCTGAAAGAACAGTTGCCTTTCTGTTATATAAACATGGCTTAATTCAATTTCAAAATATACATAGATATATTCCCCCTGCCCCCCCGCCATTCTTGACATCCGCTGGGGTATGTGAATATCTTCTCAACAGGATTGTTTCCCTTATTTTTATTCATGGAAACTGATGGAAAAATCTCTGTAGGTTTTGCAGTGGAAGGTAAAATCAGGGTATTACTGAATGTATATATTTTTATATAGAATATGTAAGGCAGGAAATACGCAGAACTCAGAAGATCAATAGGGTACTAATTCACTTTTATAGGCCCAAAGTGTACAATATCTAGATTATCATATAAGTAATCAGAACAGAAAGAAAAGGAATAATAGGTGCTACTAAGGAATAGGTGAATTCAAATGATTGTTTTAATAGAGGAACATTTTCCTCTATAGAAAGAAAGAAACTAGTAAGAGTCAAGGTGGGAGCATCAGGAAAGAATTAAACCATTCCTGTTATTTTGAGATCATGCCTTCTCTAGAGATAAAACCTTTTAAATCATAAGTTATAAAGATAGCACATTAATGCCTGATGCCATATCAAAGACATCTTTTCAGGCATATTAAGAGTACATTTTCATAAGACATCAATTTAGGTTCTGTCAGTTACATCTGCTCCTGAGAGATTTCATCAGTCACATTGTGTTAAATCACATGACTGTACATGAAATGATTGATAGCATACAGATAGAACACATCCAAATATGTAGGTTTCATTAGAAAATTTTAAAATAACCTGTGAGAATTTCATATAGGCCTCAATACCAAGTATTTTGGCATGACTTTATTCTACAAACAGGTTTTAACTCAGTTAAATAAACAAAACATAGCACATTAAAGGGTCAAATTAAAAAGACGATTTTTTCCTCTCAAAAAAATGAAGGCCTTATGGAATTTTTTCTTTTCTTTTTTTTTTTAAAGATTTTATTTATTTATTTATTTGAGAGAGAGAGAGAAACAGTATGAGAGGGGAGAGGGTCAGAGCGAGAAGCAGGCTCCCCGCTGAGCTGGGAGCCTGATGTGGGACTCGATCCCAAGACTCTAGGATCATGACCTGAGCTGAAGGCAGTCGCTTAACCAACTGAGCCACCCAGGCGCCTCTGGGCCTTATGGAATTTTCTTGGAAGAAAGCAGAATATTCAAATCTTTTGGTGATTTAAAAATAGCATTTCATTTCAAATGATTATACTAGTATTATCAGGTCCAGAGTGTTCAGTTACCAAAATCTTTATTCAAAGGAGCCAAATGCAGTGTCAGTGAAGGAGAAGTCATATTGAATGAGGTTTTGGTGAGACTATTCTTATGAAATTCATTTTATTATTACTTTACATAAAATCTGTGAAAACTGCCTCTCTAATTCCTTACCTATTTCCTCAATCTCCTGTTTTCATTATCTTTTGAGATGTCATAGGGTATATTACCTGCAAGAAATATACTGAAACTTACTTAAGAAAAAGGAGACTTAGTTTAAGAATATCAAACCTATTAAAAAATCATGTTAGATTTCACAGGAACTAGAAATCCATACAAGAAGTCTCTCAGTCTCCTCTTTTCTGAGGCTGTGCCATCCTCCTTTCTGTAGACCATCCCCCTTCCTCTATAAGGTACAAGTCTTTTCCATAAATTTCTTATACACCTTGTTTGGGAATGTCATGAGGTAGACTTGTGTCTCAGAACTATTTAACTTTATGGGTCCAGTGTTCATCAGTTTGATGGATTCAAGTTCTATCCTTAAATCCTATTTCCTAGGGGAAAAAAATCTAATTGGTGTAATTTTGTCCAAAGGTATTTAGCTCCAGAGCAAGGTTTCTAAGAAATAGTTAAGGTGACATAAAATGATGGTCATTTTTAATACCCAGGACCCAAATATGCTTAATCTTGGCAAAGGTATGACAAGTCTAATTTTGGCCTAATTTTTCTGCACCCAGTATTTATTATGTCAATTTATCACACCATTCTTCCTTTTGGTAACCCTTTTCTTGAATGTTTGTTAGAATAGAATTGATTTTTAAATCCATGACTTTTAATCATTATCAACAATTGTTGGACATTCTTTTAATTAGCAAATTAATTATATATTGGACTTGTAAGTATGGCTTACTATCCCCATAATCCCAGCTATATTTTGCCTAATGGCAGTTCTCAAATATTCTTGTGAAAAAAGTGTGGTTTAGTGGGGTGTCTTATTACAATACAGATTTCAAAACTGTTTTGGCTGAACTGATATTATCTTTTATTTCTTAATTTTTTCAGGCACTAATTTCTACAAAATTGGCCAGATAAGAAATAAACCCCAAACAAAATGTCATATATAAAATGTGACTGGAATATCAGTTTTCAGGTAAAGTTTTTGTGTTTCAAAATCTGTCCATTACCTTCCATTTATATCTAATTTCATCATTCATTTAACAATTAATTGCACACTAATTTATGACTTTGCAGTATTACTGGGTGACTCTTCAGGTTAGTCTTGTTCAGGATGATATAATGAGTTGTGAATGATCCTATTAAAAGAAATTATGGAGGTTTCATTATAAGATGCCAGACCCTGATGAGGAGTTGTAAATAGCCAGCCAGAGAAGGGAAGAGCAAATAGGAGATTTTTAATGGGAACCTCATTATTAAGATACTACATGGGGCGCCTGGGTGGCTCAGTCGTTAAGCGTCTGCCTTCAGCTCAGGTCGTGATCCCAGGGTTCTGGGATCGAGCCCCACATCGGGCTCCCTGCTCTGCGGGAAGCCTGCTTCTTCCTCTCCCACTCCCCCTGCTTGTGTTCCCTCTCTCACTGTGTCTCTCTCTGTCAAATAAATAAAATCTTTAAAAAAAAAAATAAGATACTACAGAAGAACCAATATCTGGATCCATGATACACAGAGAGCCCTGATAAGAGAACAAATAGTATTTTTCATGTAATACTGTGCTCTTTTCCTTTACTTTTCCCTCTTCCCTTTGCCCAACAATAGAGGAACCAGAAACAGCAGCTTTAGAGTGATGAAAGAAGGAAATGAAAGGAAACCCACACACTCTTCTCTTCCTCAGCACCTAACAATAGGGAGTCAGGTCAATTTGTTGAAGGAGAGACACATGGAAGTGAAGGAGAGGGTACATTTTTAATTTAAATAACAACAGATTACGATGCCCACCTTTGATTCATCTCCTCTCTATGCTCCTTCTTTTTTTCTTTTACTATTTTGGTAGTATCTCAGATGATGTTTGAATGTGTTACAAACTAAGCTTCCTTACTTGTTAAATGCAAATAGCTCCGTGAGGAATTTTTACTTTTCTGTGACCTACCTGCTTCAACTAGTTCTTATACATTCTATTTTTCAAAATTCTGATATATGAACTTTGGGCCCCTGAGTAAGAAAGAACCTTACACCTTAAGGAGACCAGGTCTGATGATCTGAACCTAAATATAAAACAAGGGTAGTCATTCTTAGAGTACAAAAAGACGTTTTTGGTACACGTGGAACACTCTTCATGATCTTATCCTGTGCAATACCTGGTTCCTCAGATGTGATATATTATGAACAATTCTTGACACTTCATCCCTTTGCTCCTTTGCCATTATCAGACCTTTCTATGTTGCCAGAGCAACCAGTAATCACATCAGAACTTATCTTTCAGGCTCTCCTTGACACTTACATAAGCAATAAGGGAAATCCTCCATAAGAGACCCTTACTTCTTGAATCATAGGGAAGAATCTAAATATAAAAATTAGACTTTAGGATGCCTGGATGGCTCAGTCGGTTAAGCTTCCGACTTCGGCTCAGGTCATGATCCCAGGGTCCTGGGATCGAGTCCTGAATCAGGTTCCTTGCTTGGAGGGGAGCCTGCTTCTCTGTGCCTGCTGCTCCCCTTGCTTGTGTTCTCTCTCTCTCTCTCTCTCTCTGACAGATAAATAAATCTTTAAAAAAAATTAGACTTTAGCTTGAAACAAATAATTACAGAGATTATGAACCTATGATCAATATGCAAAATCTATATTTAGCACAAAGTTTTCAAAAATTTTAGCAAATATTTTCATACAAGGAAGTTTTGCATAAAAAATCAGATTTGGAGATTATCATGTGACTGTGCTCTTAAGTCTACACTCCTACTTGTCAAAAATCAAAAGAGACTGAGTATGGCTGTATACTTTCTATAAGCATTTTCTGTCTTGTTCAGAGTCCCTATAGTGTCACTACCTTTTTTTATAAAGTAATATATAGTTGTTACTACTCGGGTTCTCCAAAGACACAGAACCAATATATATGTAGAGATTTTTCATGAGGAATTGACTTATGCAAATATGGAGGATGAGAAATCCCAAAATCTGTAGTTGGTGAGCTGGAGACCCAGGACAGCTAATGGTATAAATTCTAGTCTGAACGCTGGAAGACTCAAAACCCAAGAAGAGCTGATTTTTCAGTTTGAGTGCAAACACAGGAAAATATCAATGTCCCACCTAAAGCAAGCAGGCAGAAATTTCCTCTCACTCAGCCTTTTTGTTCTATTCAAGTCTTCCATTGATTGGATAAGACTTACTAATATTAGGAAGGGCAGTCTGCTTTATTCATTCTGTAAATGTTAATCTTATCCAGAAATACCCTTAGAGTACACCTAGAATTATGTTTGACCAAATGTCTGGACACCATAAAATTAACCATTACAACAGGCATAATCCAGAGGTCACAATTTTACAAGGCTTTGGAGATAAAATTGGAGATAAAATCTCATTCAAGTGTCCAATAGTGATTCAGGCTAAGTCTCAATTCTTGAGGAGTTTGCATTCTACTTAGGGAGTAAACAATAAATTAATAAGTTATAACTAATGTGTAAGTAGTAAAATTTCTGTATCCATTTGGCCTTACTATAGCCTTATTGGCCAAATATCTGAAAAGTGTGGCAAGTCAACCTCACAACTGCAGTAGTGTTAATCATGCTGTTGCTTAGGGACTGCTTGGTTGCTTGACAGCCAGTCTTTGGCAACTCTAATAGAAATCTTATAAATGTTTACGTGAGGGTTTCAGAATATAAAATGGTCATATCTAAGTCAGTACCTACCACCCATAGTCCCTTCCGGAACTTATGTCCAGGAGGATTCTCAAATTCTCCAATTAGGTTATGGACATCAAAAATTCCCATCAAAACCTAACCATCCACAAACAATAGCAACACTCTTTTACACTCAGATCCTCCAGGAAAATGGGGAAAGAAAAGTGAACACAGATCATCTCTTTCCAAAAGTATCAGGTCAGAACAATTGAGTTTGTATATCCAAACAGATATATTCATCTAAGAAAATCCCTTAACATAGAGGAGGAAACATTTTGACAGTATGAACTGTACCCTTGAAGTTAACATTAGAGGTAGCAAGTTTAAAACAATTATCCTATAATTATCAAACCAAAATTTTAATCTGAAAATACATTTGTTTCACAGAAACATTAGGTTATTTCTTTTTACCTTGAGAATTTTTTTGCAGTACATACATGAAATGTAACAGAGTATGAAACATTTAGTTTTAAATATTTTATCATCAAAATTATGCTTATGAATTGGAAAGAAGTCACAGAAGAAAAATATGTTAAATTGAGTTATCATGACTATTAAATTTCTTTTTAACTACAAAAGATTAAGGAAATATTTGGTTTATTTCCTTCATTAGTATAACATTGAAAAGTATGTCTACTAGCCAGACTGTATTGAGTTATATTAAGAGATAGTAGTATTAATATTGTATATATGTTTTTTGTCTGACTTTTTAAGTTGCTTAACAACATTTGTCTTGGTTGCTCTGAGTCAATTTTTTTTTCCCCAGACCTAAGAACCGTTACTCACAGTGCCTGATTTAATTAAAATCTCTTTTTTTGGTAGTTCTAATAAATTATAACTAACTTAAATATTCACTGTAGTGTCAAACTATAATGTTTGAGCTAAGCATTATAAATCATGCCCATCCAAAATGACATTAGAAAAATTATTAAGAGTAATTTTATGTCAGCTTAAAACATTAGTTATATATAGAAGCACATGTATTGTAATATTCCAACTTGAAAATACCCGGTGGAGGGTTGCTGGCTGGCTCAGTTGGTATAGCATGTGACTCTTGATCTTGGGGTCATGAGTTCAAGCCCTACATTGGGTATAGAAATTACTTTAATAAAAAAGAAAAAGACCTGATGAGATTTGGTGTTCCTAAAAGTAATGTGGTTTATAGTTAAGAGAAGATTAATCTTGTATGTGTTTAAAAAGTAATGTGTTCCTAGGGCACCTGGGTGGCTCTTGGTTTTGGCTCAGGTTGTGATGTCAGGGTCGTGGGAACCAGCCTCAAGTCAAGCTCCGTGCTTAGCTTGGAGTCTACTTGAGATTCTCTCTCTCTCCCCCTCTGCCCCTCCCTACCCGCCTCTCTCTCAAATGAATAAATAAATCTTTAAAAAAAAAAGTAATGTGTTTCTTATGTTTCTTATTGCACTTAAAAAGTGGCTATGTTGAAAACCATCATCCAAAACAAATTGGATTCCTACCTTCTGGATTTATCAACCTACAAACACAACTGTTGGGATTGGATATTCTCTTACTCCACTGTTAACTAATGTCTGAGTATCACGGTAGAGGCCTTAATATACACCTATATCCATTGTTGTCTACTGAGTACATGGGAAGATTACACTTGCTTGTTTTTATTTATGTAGGATCAAATAACCAGTGCTGGCCAATGAAGTATATGTATAAATAAAGTATGCCCTTCTGGGAGAAAGTGTTTAATTGCTCATACAGGAACCTCCAGCAGCCACAGAGGCTACACATTTCAGATAGTGCAGTGTCAAGATAACAAAACTTTCCTATCCTGTATATCTGAGTCACTATGTGTAGCAGAGGCTACAATGATTCAAGATAGACATGTTGTGTGAGCAAAAAATAAATCTTTGTTGGGTTAAGCTACTAGGATTTAGGGGATAATTTGTTCCTGTGGAATTATCTAGTCTAAACTAATACACATGTGTTTGCATATATTAGCACCATTTAAGCATTTAATAAATAGCAGTATAAATTTTGCCTCTTCAGTTAGCCATTAAAGATGATTCTATTTACTTTTTTCCATGAAAATCCAATTATTTTATGTAGATATCCATTTCTCTTCCATATTTTCTATCTTCTGAAACTAGTCTCATAAAAATTACTAAGAGATTAGCTTCTTTATTCAGTGTTATTATTAATTTATCTATTGGTTTACTTAGGGTCTTCTGAATTTTGTTTCTTTTTTGTTTGTTTTTATAGCAAATGGGGAAGAAATGTTCATTGCTGCTTTTTATTTAAAGAATATTAGCTACCACTTTTACAATAAAAAAATATTCTGCAACCAAAACTGTATCTTGTAAAATATTTTTTCAGTATTTAGCCTTTTTAATAGAGTCACTGCACCTTAAAGTGTCATATGGATAGCTTTACTATGAACAGTCTAACCACCTAGAACATCTAGATTCTGAATCCCATCTCTATTCAATATTAACTACTTTTTTTTAAAAAAAGTTTCCCTTTTTTCAAGTTTTCCTTTTTTCCTGGACTCCATGCACTATAGACTCCAATCCTGTTCCTTTCTCTAAATGTATCTGATTCTTCAGGCTTAGCCACCTGCTGCTGCATTTTTTTTTTTTTTTTTTTGCTTTTAGTGCTTTATGCTATTATCTAACAGAAATATATTCTATAGGGTGTATACGTAGTGATATTTTCAAAAAATGTTTCTTAGAAAATAAATTAGGGGGCGCCTGGGTGGCTCAGTCGTTGAGCGTCTGCCTTCGGCTCAGGTCATGATCCCAGGATCCTGGGATCAAGCCCCACATCGGGCTTCCTGCTTGGCGGGAAGCCTGCTTCTCCCTCTCCCACTCCCCCTGCTTGTGTTCCTGCTCTCGCTATCTCTCTCTCTGTCAAATTAATAAATAAAATCTTTAAAAAAAAAAAAAAAGAAAATAAATTAGGACAGATCATAATTTTTCTAGATAGTTTTAGATAAACCAAGATAGGAACAAATCTACTTATTAATCAATAAAATAATGCAAATTACTTTATATCTTTTTGTGATCCATGTATATTTCTCAACAGTTGGTTTCAGCTATAAGAAAAATTTTCTGTTCCTTGTTTCCAGGACTTTATGCTTACTTAAGTTAAAAATGACAACTGCTTGAACTATTTCTTATATCCAAGTAAACATAAAAGAAAGGATATTGTGCATTCATAATGATTAAGTAATACTTCCCTGATAACATTTATTTACATTTCTCTAGGGAGCCCTTAAATTTGACATTTCATCATAAAACAAAGCAATATGTGTGTAAAGCAAGCTTTGAGTTTGACTCAAAGCAATATATTTTGAAGTCTGTGTTAAAGTTGTTTATAAATGATGTGGTTCTGTGACATAGTTTCTATTCTTAGAAAATGAACTAAAGTGGCAATAGAGGGAGTAAATGGCAGTTAAACAGGAGTCCTTCTTGGAAACAAGATTATAGTTTAAACTTAATATCATATATCAAATTAAAATTATTAAGTATTTTATTCTTCTCTGTCATATTTTGCTTAAGGAAAATACTTTAACTCAGAATAAGAGCATCAATTAGGACAACTGATAAAAGACTGTTAAAATTTTGAGTCAAGAAGAGTTGATAGCATAGTAGTAGGAGTACCCTGTACTTGCGTCCCTCAAACATAGCTAGATGAATATCATATCATTCTGAACACCCAGGAAACAGATCGGAGGACTGAGAGAACAAACTGCACAACTAGATGGAAAAAAGAGGACACATTATGTAAGTTGGAGGTGTAGAGACATAATTTGGTGGAGAAAAGAATCACCAGTGCTGTGGAGGGGAGGGAACCCTGATCATGGAGAGAGGAGAGAGAGGGCAAGCAGGGAGCAGGACATTGCATAAGAAAAACTCTTCCCCAAAACCACTGATGGGAAAAATGAGAGGGACTGATTATGGCAAGTTTTTACAAGGAGCAGAGCTCAAAGACTGAAGTTTTAGAAGTCTGCACCATTGCAGGGTGGAGCCTGGGAGGCATATTGGTGCTCCTGTGGAGAAGAATGGCAGAGGACTGGGAGCAGACAGTGTGGTCTGAGGATCCCCTGGGTCACATTGAGAGTGATAGTTTCCCTTCTTGGAGTGCATTTAGAAGAGGTGGCACTGCCTCTCAGGGGTCAAAAGGGCCGGTGGGCACTATTGCCGTGCCCTGTTCATTAGCTTATGAGCAGAGACACCTGCTGAGGTCAGCTAACCTGGACATCTGCTTTCTGCTGCACTTTACCATAAACTCCAAGTCCCTGTGTGTTTGTGTGACTGCCCTTCTGGGACAAACTGGCACCAGCCGCAGCACAGTGAGACACACCGCCCCAAAGGATCAGCACAGGTCCCTAAAATTTGGAGTTTTGAGACCGAGCCAGCACACCTGAACTAAAACACAGGAGCACTGCACCACTGGGTGGGCAGATGGCTCAGACACAGGGTAAAAGCAGCAATCTGAGGGATGCCTGGGACACATGAGGTAAGATTGTTTGCTCTTCTGTGAGGGCTTCCTGAGCAGCAGCAAGTGGGAACTCCCCTCTCCCGGGATGAGAGGGCTGGCTAACACCGTTTATACCCCCACCTATCAGCACAAATGGACTTAAGTGAATGTCATAGTGCCCACAGTGGAGACTTGAGCCACTTACACCAAGCCCCATCCCCTGCTCTCTGCAGGTGTATCTGAACTAAGGCAAATGTGCCTGAGAATCAGAGCAGCAGTGGGTCCCTCCCCACGAAGACCAGCACAACCACCCCCACATGCACCTAGTCTACTTACCATAGAGTGCTGCAAAGCTTCATCTCTAGAGGAAATAGGATCTAGCCTCTTTTAACAAGCAGACCAAAACACACCTAGTTAAAACTTGACACACAGTGGACAATGTCCAAACACTCCCCAGTGCAGGCAAGGAGAAACTCTGCAGAGGACTGACCTGAGGGAGAGAGCAGCCAAAACACAACAGCAGAGTGCACACACCATACACCAGAAACACTTCCTGAAGCACCAGGCCCTGGACAGTATATGACCTCTTTTTAATATAGCTATTACTCTCAGGAGCAGGAAACATAACAGGCTTTCCTAACACAGAGAAGACAGAGACCTAGACAAAATGCCAAGATGGAGGAATTCACCCCAAAAGAAAGAATAAGAAGAGGTCATGGCCTGGGATCTAATCAAAGCAGATATAAGTAATATGTCTGAACCAAAATTTAAAACAGCAATCCTAAAGATACTTGCTGGGCTTGAAAAAAGCACAGAAGACACCAGGGAGTCCCTTAGCACAGAGATAAAAGACTTAAAAACCAGTCAGGCTGAAATAAAAAATGCTATAACTGAGATGCAAAACCAACTGGATGTAATGACTGACCACAAGGATGGAAGAAGCAGAGGAATGAAAAAGTGATATAGAAGATAACATTATGGAAAATAATGAAGCTGAAAAGAAGAGGAAAAGGAAAATAGCAGATCATGAATATAGACTCGGGGAACTCAGCAACTCCATAAAGTGCAATAATATTCATATCATAGGGAGAAAAGAGGGGAAAAAGGGGCAGAAGGTTTATTTGAGCAAATTATAGCTGAAAACTTCCCTAATCTGGTGAAGGACACAGACATCTAAATCCAGGAGGCACAGAGAACTCCCATCAAAATCAACAAAAGCAGGCCAACAGCAAGACATATTATAGTAAAATTTGCAAAATACAGAGATAAGGAAAGAATCCTGAACGCAGTAAGGGAAAAGAAAACCATAACTTACAAGGAAAGACAGATAAGGTTTGCAGCAGATCTATCCACAGAAACTTGGCAGGCCAGAAGAGAGGGGCATGATACAGTCAACCTGCTAAATGGGAAAAATATGCATCCAAGAATACTTTATCCAGCAAGGCTATCATTCAGAATAGAGGGAGAGATAAAGAGTTCCCCAGATAAACAAAAACTAAAAGAGTTTGTGACTATTAAGCCAGCCCTGCAAGAAATATTAAAGGGGACTCTTTGAGTGGGAAGAAAGACCAAAAGCAACAAAGACTAGAAGGGAACAGAGAAAATCTCCAGAAACATCAACTTTACAGGTAATACAATGACACTAAATTCGTATCTATCAGTAATCACTCTGAATGTAAATGAATTAAATGCTCCAATCAGATGACACAGGGTATCAGAATGGATTAAAAAAACAAAAACAAGACTCATCTATATGCTGCCTATAAGAGACTCATTTTAGACCTAAAGACACGTGCATATTGAAGGTGAGGGGATGGATAACCATTTATCATGCTAATGGATGTCAAAAGAAAGCCAGAGTAGCCATACTTACATCAGACAAACTAGATTTTATACCAAAGACTGTAACAAGAGAGGAAGAAGGGTGCTATACCATAATAAAGGGTTCTATTTGATAAGAAGACCTAACAGTTGTAAATGTTTATTCCCCCAGCTTGGGAGCACCCAAATATATAAATCAATTAATAACAGATGTAAAGAAACTCATTGATAATTCTACAATAATAGTAAGGACTTTCACACACCGATTACAGCAAAAAACAGATTATCTAAGCAGAAAATTAACAAAGAAACAATGACTTTAAATAACACACTAGACCAGATAGACTTAATAGATATATTCAGAATATTTCATCCTAAAGCAGCAGAATACGTTCTTTTTGAGTGCACATGGAACATTCTCCAGAATAGATCACATCTGGGTCACAAATCAGGCCTCAACTAGTAGAAAAAGATTGAGATCATACCATGCATATTTTCAGACTATAACACTACGAAACTTGAAGTCAACCACAAGAAAAAATTTGGAAAGACCAAAAATACATGGAGGTTAAAGAACATCCTAGTAAGGAATGAATGGCTTAACCAGGAAATTAAAGAAGAAATTTAAAAAAAAAAATACATGGAAGCAAATGAAAATGAAAACACAACAGTCCAAAACCTTGTGATGCAGAAAAAGTGGTAGTAAGAGGTAAGTACATAGCAATATAGGCCTACATAAGGAGCAAGAAAAATCTCAAATACACAATCTAACCTTACACCTAAAGGAGCTAGAAAAGGAACAGCAAATAAAGCCTAAAGCAAGCAGAAGGGAAATAATAAAGATTAGAGCAGAAATAAATGATATAGAAATAACAACAAAAAAACCTGGTAGATCAATGAAACTAATAGCTGGTTCTTTGGAAGAATTAATAAAATTGATAAGCCTGTAGCCAGACTTACCAAAAAGAGAAGAGAAAGGGACCAAATAAAATCATGAATGAAAGGGGAGAGGGGTGCCTGGGTAGCTCAGTCAGTTGAGCATCTGCCATCAGACTCTATGCTCAGTGGGGAGCCTACTTCTCCCTCTCCCTCTGCCTGCTTCTCCCCCTGCATGTGCACTCGCTCTCTGTCTCTCCCCGTCAAATAAATAAAATCTTAAAAATAAAAAACAGGAGAGATCACAACCAACACCACAGAAATACAAACAATTATGAGAGAATATTATGAAAAATTATATGCCAACAAATTGGGCAATCTGGAACAAATGGATAAATTCCTAAAAACATATAGCCTACCAAAACTGAAAGAGGAAGAAATAGAAAATTTGTACAGACCATAACCAGCAAAGAAATTGAATCAGTATTCAAAAATCTCCCAACAAACAAAAGTCCTGGGTCAGATGGCTTCCCAGAGGAATTCTACCAAGCATTTAAAGAAGAGTTAATACCTATTCTTCTCAAACTGTCCCAAAAAATAGAAATGGAAGGAAAACTTCCAAATACATTCTACAAGGCCAACATTACCTTGATTTCAAAACTAGACAAAGAGCCCACTAAAAAGGAGAATTACAAGCCAATATCCCTGATGAACATGGATATAAAAATTCTCAACAAGAAACTAGCAAATCAAATCCAACAGCACATTAAAAGAATTATTCACCACAATCAAGTGGGATTTATTCCTGGGTTGCAAAGGTGATTCAATATTCAGAAATCAATCAACGTGGTACACTATATTACTAAAAGAAATTATGAGAACCATATGATTCTCTCAATAGATGCAGAAAAAGGATTTGGCCAAGTATAGTATCCATTCTTGATAAAAACCCCCATCAAATAGGGATAGAGGGAATACACCTCAACATCATGAAGACCATATATGAAAGACCCACAGCTGATATCATCCTCAATGGGGAAAAATGAGAGTTTTTCCTCTATTATCAGGAACAAGACAGGGATTTCCACTCTCACCATTGTTATTTAACATAGTATTGGAGGTCCTAGCCTCAGCAATCAGACAACAAAAAGAAAGGCATCCAAATCAGCAAGGAAGAAGTCAAACTTTCACTATTCACAGTTGACATGATAGTCTATGTGGAAAACGCAAAAGACTCCACCAAAAACTTGCTAGAACTGATACATGAATTCAGCGAGATCGCAGGATACAAAATCAACATACATAAATCTGTTGCATTTCTATACTCCAATAATGAAACAACAGAAAGAGAAATCAAGGAATCGATCCCATTTACAATTGCACTGAAACCCATAAGATACCTAGGAATAAACCTAACCAAAGAGATAAAATAAATGTACTCTGAAAACTATAGAACACTGATGAAAGAATTGAAGAAATTGAAGATGACACAAAGAAATGGAAAAACAGTCCATGCTCGTGGATTAGAAGAAGAAATATTGTTAAAATGTTTATACTACCCAAAGCAATCTACACATTTAATGCAATCCCTATCAAGATACCACCAGCATTTTTCATAGAGATAAAATAAACAATCCTAAAATTTGTATAGAACTGCAAAGACCCTGAATAGCTAAAGCGATCTTGAAAAAGAAAAGCATAGCTGGAGGCATCACAATTCTGGACTTCAAGTTGTATTACAAAGCTATAATGGTCAAAACAGTACGGTACTGGCACAAAAACAGACACATATATCAATGGAACAGAATAGAAAACCCAGAAATAGACCCACAACTATATGGTCAACTAATCTTCAACAAAGCAGGAAAGAATATCCAAGGAAAAAAGACAGTCTTTTCAACAAATGGTGTTGGGAAAACTGGACTGCCACATGCAGAAGAATGAAACTTGAACACTTTCTTATACCATACACAAAAATAAATTCAAAATGGATGAAGACATACATGTGAGACAGGAATCCATCAAAATCCTAGAGGAAACACAGTCAGTAACCTCTTTGACCTCAGCTATATCAACTTCTTACTAGACACATGTCCTGAGGCAAGGGAAACAAAAGCAAAAGTGAACTATTGGGACTTCATCAAGATAAAAAATTTCTGCACAGCGAAGGAAACAATCAACAAAACTAAATGGCAACCCACAGAATGGGAGAAAATATTTGCAAATGACATACCTGATAAAGGGTTAGTATCCAAACTCTGTGAAGAACTTACCAAATTCAACACCCAAAAAACAAATAATCCAGTTAAGAAATGAGAAGAAGACATGAATAGATATCATTTCAACATGACTGATCATCAGGGAAATACAAATCAAAACAACAATGAGATACCACCTCACACCTGTCAGAATGGCTAAAATTAACAACACAGGAAAAATCTGATGATGGTGAGGATGCAGAGAAAGGAGAAACTTCTTACAGTATTTAGGGAATGCAAACTGGTGCAGCCACTCTGAAAAACCATATGGAGGTTCCTCAAAAAGTGAAAAATAGAACTGCTCTACAATCCAGCAATTGCACTGCTAGTTGTTTACCCAAAGGATACAAAAATACAGATTAGAAGGTACACATGCATCCCGATGTATATAGAGGTATTATCAACAATAGCCAAATTATGGAAAAAGCCCAAATGTCCATTGACTGATGAATGGATAAAGAAGATGTATACACACACACACACAATGGAATATAACTAGCCGTTAAAAAGAATAAAATCTTGCTATTTGCAACAAAGTGGATGGAGCTAGAGTGTATTATGCTAAGCGAAATAAGTCAGAGAAAGATGAATAACATATGATTTCACTCGTATGTGGAATTTAAGAAACAGAATAGATGAATGTAGGGGAAGGGAGGGGAAGAAAAGGGAGGCAAACCAGATGAGACTCTTAACAATAGAGAACAAACAGGGTTGCTGAAGGGGAGGTGGGTGGGGGGATGGGTTAGATGGGTGATGGGTATTAAGAAAGGCACTTGTGATGAGCATTGGGTGCTGTATGTAAGTGATGAATCACTAAATTCTATTCCTGAAACCAATATTACACTATATGTTAACGAACTAGAATTTAAATAAAAACTTGAAACAAACGAAGTATTGAGTGAAGTTAAAATGAAATTGTAGGGGCGCCTGAGTGGCTTAGGCATTAAGTGTTTGCCTTCCGCTCAGGTCATGATCCCGGAGTCCTGGGATGGAGCCCCACATCAGGCTCCCTGCTCAGCAGGAAGCCTGCTTCTCCCTCTCCCACTCCCCCTGCTTGTGTTCCCTCTCTGGCTGTGTCTCTCTCTGTCAAAAAAAAAAAAAAAAAAAGGCGCCTGGGTGGCTCAGATGGTTAAGCGTCTGCTTTCGGCTCAGGTCATGATCCCAGGGTCCTGGGATCGAGTCCCGCATCGGGCTCTCTGCTCCTTGGGAGCCTGCTTCTCCCTCTGCCTCTCTCTCTCTGTCTCTCATGAATAAATAAATAAAATCTTAAAAAAAAAATTGTAGCTAAAATTGTGCCTTAATCTGACTTTATTTCCTAGCTGAAAACGATCTAGTCATGCAGTGCCAAAGCATTTTAGAGCTTTAGGAGAAAACAGAGATTGTCTGGATAATCCCTTTATTGAAGCATTAAGGAGACTGTGGTTCAGAAAAGTGAGCTCCTCATGCCATACAACTAACTGTTGATTAACTTTTAACCTTTTGAAAGTTTAGTACTGCTTTTATTGTTTCTTGTTTTTTTGTTGTTGTTGTTGTTATTTATTAGTCACCCTTAGATTTTTTTTTTCATTTTGATGCTGTAATATTTTTGAGAAAATTGGTGTTTTAGTTCTTAGATAAGACATAACATTTAGGCATACAATTATGTTCATTTTATATCCTAATGCAATTTTTAATGGTATTATCTTTACAACTGGAAAAAGACCCAATAGTTGTTTCTTTTTTTCTACTAAGCACAGATAATTTTTGACTATGAGGAAGCTGGTGCCTGGGCCCTGTGACCAGAGAGCCTACTGATTACATGTTTCAGTAAAGCCTCTCTGTCCTAACTTCGCTTTTGCACTTCCTTGCTTGAAAACACACCCTCTGGAGGGAGTTGGGAAAGTACATGTACTTTCCTTTAGGTGTTTAGGAAATGATTTTCCAAAGGCTGCCTACATATTTTACTTTACAGTGAAACTTGGATAGTTGGCATGAGCTATGTAATAATTAAGAGCATTTTTTCAATGTTATTCCACATGCTATTCTGCATTTACCTATTTCATATTTTTCATTTTGGACTTCCATATTTTACTTAATCCAAATAGGTAGTTTATGGCTTAAAATATTTTGAAAATCACTAACTTTAGGCACTTGTTTGGTCTTTACATTGTATGTAAGGTTTAAGGTAAAACTGGTCATTTGACCAAAATCTTTGTGATAACTAGAAATATTGTTGCTTTTTAATTATTAAGGGCAGGAGAGTATGGGAAATATGGTGGACGTTTTAAGAAGAGAAGTGATGTAATGTGTAGGGAATATTTAACTTCCTGGGAACTAAGTTCAGCTTTGGCATTATAAGAGCTTGCTTGTCAGCCTCTTCCTTATAATTTCATATACACTATATAAGGCTTCTAGAAATTTCCAGTAGGCAGCATTAATTCAAAATCTCTGTGTAAGGAATGCAACTAAGATTCATGTTTTATTGAGAGCAGGATTAACACAATTTAATTGAGTCTATTATCCTGTGATGTTAATGGAGAAATGCTGAGAGGTGAAGATTGAGGGACAAAAGGAAAAAGAGGAAAGGATATAGTTTTGGGTTTTAGGAATTTATAAATGAGGGCACCAGTATGAAAGATGATAGCTCCATTATATTTGTGAGTAAATCATATCCAGTTCCTTCAGCTAGCATGATTACTCATTGGGAATAAAGAGGGGGTTAAAATGTTACTGTGTTGTCTCTGGCCTATTTATTCCCACTCAGTAATATGTGGAGGTTGCATCAACATGTACCTAGGATTATCATCATTTTAAAATTAAACGGGAAAAAAATAAAAAAGAATTAAATTAAATGGGAAAAAGAAAACATCAAATACATTAAATTAAAATATTATCTTATAATTGATGTTGGGAAATGTTATACCTGGACAAAGTAGTATCTTCCTAAGGAACTAAGTGAAACCTCACATTCAATTTATAGTTCTTTCTCTCACTTATTGCCCACATCTAAGAAATCCCTAAGCCCAGCTGATTCTCCTTTCTTAAATATCCATTCATGTTGTCACTCATCTCTAACCACATTTTCATGACTGTTGACCTAATTGCCACTGCTGCTGTTCCTTATCAACTCCTGCCTTCAAATTTCTCACTGCCTTTATTCATCTTCTCTCCATTCTCTGTATTGCCTCTAATATGCAATATTGCTCATTAACATCCAGTAGAGATTCTTCATCACAATGATTAGTGATTCTGAAATGTTAGTGTCCATGAGATTCACCTAAGAATTTTATAGTCTGGCTCAAACTGAGGACTCAGTGCTATGTGTTGTAAAAACAAAGTCACATTTACGTTTGGTTTTAAAGTACAGATAGGCATGAGCTAGGTAGAAAAGGCAGGATATTCTAGGAATAAAGCATATTCTGTGGAAGAAAAGAGGGTTGTTTTTTTTTTTTAATTATTTATTTGACAGAGAGAGACACAGCGAGAGAGGGAGCACAAGCAGGGGGAGTGGGAGAGGGAGAAGCAGGCCTCCTGCTGAGCAGGGAGCCCGATGCGGGGCTCGATCCCAGAACCCTGGGATCATGACCTGAGCTGAAGGCAGACGCCTAACGACTGAGCCACCCAGGTTCCCCAAAAAGAGGGTTTTTTTATTTATTACGATTTTAGTGGGTCTATAACAGATTTCCTACCTCTAGGCATAATTATCAAACATCTAATAAAGCATTATATATATACATTTATGTTTATTTTAAAATTGAAATAAATAGATTTAAACTTTTTAATTCATATAAGAATACTGTACCTGGGACATCTTGTAACTTGTATTTTTCAAAAGGCTTATCATTATCTGAACTACATTTTACCTTATTTTAAAATGCTAACTTCAAAGAAATATTAACTGGGACTTCCTCTTTGATGTTGACTATTACCTGACTGGTTTCTCTGTATAAACAACTACAAAAGTAGATAAATTATAACTTATGAATTAATGGTTTTCAGATTTTGATCAACAAGCAGCACAGGATGTATTCCCTAATAAAAGCAAAACAAAGCAAATGTTATGAGTCAGTTCTCCCTGGGTGTCTCACATTTCTGTACATGCTGTCAACAAAGATAACAGCTTTTGTCCCAATCCTTCTTTTCAAGTACATTTGAATAATAAGTAGCCTTGGAAGTAAGAGATAGTATCTCCTTTCTGGACAAAAATTGGGCAAGTTTACTTGCAAAACCCATAAAAGATTGAGGTTTGCTATGCTCAGGGTTCTTCAGTTCTAACACAAACTCAGTGCATGTGTAGCATCTACCTTGGTCCACATCTGGGTCATACCCATTAGTCCTGGAGGCAAGAGACTGTCTGATGAACATTAAAATCATTATGTCTGCTATACCATGAGTAATAAAGTCTTTTGTCTCTGACCTAAGGGGACTGGTTTCTTCTACCAGCACTCATGAAACTGTGGCAAGGTAACTGATTAGCTTGCAAGTAGGGTGAATCCCAGATTTGTCACAGTTTTTGACATTAAGTTTTGGCTTCAGTAGTCCTGTCCAAACTATGATACAAGAAAGGCATGTCCAGAGCATGATGGGTTTTTTTTTAAAGATTTTATTTATTTATTTGACAGAGAGAGAGAGAGCACAAGCAGGGGGAGCAGCAGAGGGAGAGAGAGAAGCAGACTCCCCACTGATCAGGGATCCCAGTGTGGGGCTCGATCCCTGAGCCAAAGGCAGACGCTTAACCAACTGAGCCACCCAGGTGCCCCTAAGCATGATGGTTTTATCATGAGAGAAAGATATGAGAGTTTGAGGCTATTGAATCAGCTGGGATTTGTTGAATACAGTACCAGAGAGAGATTTTTTCTTAAAGTTCCAGAACTTTTATTGGGATTCTATTGAATATTCCATCATATCCTAAGCTACTCATGCTCAGGTAAAGGCTCCAAGAGATCAAACAAAGAACAACTTACCATTTAATCAACATTTGCCATAGAAAGAACAACTAATGGAAAACTGTAAACTGGACAACTACTAGATCTCACATGAGATGGTGAGATATTTGATTTTCAACTAGTGAAAGTGGAGAGATCTCTTGGGATTGCCAAGAATTTTGTATAATCCCCAGAAAGGTAAATACCTTGAGAAATGGGCTAATCTAGTCCTAGGATAGACTACTCTAGATCCATCCTAACACAACTCAAAAACAAGCCTATAGAGGACCAAAGTGATCTGGAAATAAATTAATTTAATACTTTAACACAAAGGCAAAATTTTGAAAAACAAAATACTATAGCACCCATAATGTCCAGAAAAATTATTAGACAATGGAAGAGGCAGAAGATGTGACCCATAACCTGAACAAAACAAAAAATGGACACCAGAATTGCAGAAATTTTAGAATTACTAAATTCTTTAAAGTACCTATTAAGAATCCATTTAAGGATGTAAAGGAAAACCTGAACACAATAGGGAACTAATAGGATATAAGAGAAATAGAAGCTGAAATAGTCAATGAGAAATTCTAGAGATGAAAAGTATAATCTTTTAAGTGACAAATTTACTGGATGCACCTGACAGCAGATCAGACACTTCAAATGAAAAGATGGGTAAACTTGAACAGAGGGCAATAGTACTTATACAAATTGAATATAAAGAGAAAAGAGGTTGAAAAAAATTAATAACAACATGATCCATGGGACAATATCAAACAGTTAATGTACATGTAATTGAAGTGCCAGAATAAGTGAACAGGAAGATTGGATCATAAAAATATGAAGAACTAAGGGCACTTGGGTGACACAGTCAGTTGAGTGGCTGACTCTTGGTTTGATCTCAGGTTGTGATCTCATGGTTGTGGGATCGAGCCCTGAGTTGGGCTCCATGCTCAGCACAGAGTCTGCTTGAGTTTCCCTCTCCCTCTCCCTCTGCTCCAACCACCCCTCCCCGTGCACTCTCTCTCTCTCTCTCAAATAAATAAATCTTTTTAAAAATGTGAAGAACTAATAGTTTAAAATTCTCTTTATAAAAATTATAGGCCCAATGTTACAAGAAGCTCAGTGAATGTCAAGTAGAATGAAGACAGAAAATAACACCAGAGCACATTATAATCAAATTGCTAAAAATCAATTATAGAATGAAAACTTTAAAGGCAAACAGGAAAATAAAGACATTATATTTATTCCAAGAAGTAATGATAATGATAAGAAAGCAAACAATTATAATTTATGAAAGTATTCAAATATATTTATTTTTGTGAGCATGAATAATTTAAAAACATTTTTTATCATTTGTGAAAAGTGGGCAAGTTTTTGCTCTCTTCAAAGAATTCCTTTTTCTTGTCAGTTTTTGTTTCTAAACTAGTCATATTTAAGTCATTATTTTGGTTTAAGCATTGCAAGATATAACATATTTCAGTCAAATAGTTGCATCCATGAAAATTAAATACAGGAAATCTTTTTCAGTATTCTTTGCCATTTTGAGAGGTTATGTATCTAGTTGGTTCCTGAAAAGACTAACAATGGAGAGAACATGGGGAAATATAGAAGTTTTAGTAATAAGACATGTTATATAATAAAAATACATGGACAAATACCGATTTTTAACACCCTCAATCTCAGTACAGATATTGAGCATAAAAATAAGGCAAGTCCATGTTAATCTCTCAAAACTTACCCTCAAGTTGTCAGTTTTCCTTCTATGGGCACAAATTTTCTCCTGCTTGCATCTCCTTAGATATGCATGTACAACTTTTTCTTCTTAAAGCTAATTATATATTTCATTCACCATTTCTGGGTTTCTGTTCTAATATTAAAGTTTCAGTTACAGATACTAAGTATGATTGTATAATTTTAGACTTCAGCCATTGGGATAGACAGAATCTAGAGAACACCAGGATGTTTCTTATATCCCTGAAGTCATCCTATATAGAAAATTATTTACTTTAATTCATGCATTGAGTTAAATAAGCAATGAATATTATAGGGTAATTGGCAGGCTGGAAGAAGAGGTAATTCAGGGGGCATTAACATTCAAATTCAACATGGATTATAGAAAAACCATAATAAATTATGGTTTAACTAAAGTGAAGAATCAAGAATGAAGAGAAATAAGCACATAATAGGTCAGAGGATAAGGCACTTGAATAAATTTCTTTATATTCATAATTTTTTTAAAGATTTTATTTATTTATTTATTTGAGAGAGAGCACGAGTGGGGATGGAGGGGCAGAGAGAGGAGAAGCAGACTCCCCGTTGAGCAGGAAGCTGGATGTGGGGCTTAATCCCAGAACTCTGAGTTCATGACCTGAACTAAAGGCAGACGCTTAACCAACAGAGCCACCCAGGCGCCCGTAATTCGTAATTCTGATGAAAATCCGCTGTAAGGTTAAAAATTGTGTTTTGAGTGAAAATAATTCTACTACCATGGAAAATAAAAATAGTTCAGCATCATCTTTTAAAGTTGAATATCCGTATGACTAGAAATTCTACTCGTGGACAAATACATTGCAAAAAAAAAAGTACATATGAATAGGAGATGTGTATTAAAATGTTCTTAGCATGAGCAACATTTTTTAAAGTGAAAATATGTGATTTTTGTCTAGTGAAAATGAGCTGTAGATCTATGCATCATTATGAATGAATATAAATTTGAGCCCTAAATAAACAACTCATAGAGGAATACATAAGTAATGGCTTAATTCATGCAAAATGTCAAATAAAACTAAGTTTTTTAAGGTTTAGGGAAACAAACAAATGGGATAATACCATAAAGAAAATCAAGGGAATAATTACCACAAACTTAATGAAAGTATCTTCCATTCTGAGGTTTGGGAGAGGGATGTGACTGAAAGAGGAAACATGGAAAACCAAAAAACTGGTTTCTTTCACATAGCTAGGTACCTGTTGAATACATGTTGCTTTTTTGTTTGGATGCATTTTAATGGACAGTGGAGTACAGTGTATGGATATCAGTTTTTAAAAGACTTAGTTAAAATACTGGTTCTACCACATAATAGCTTCTAACTTTCGGCTAATTACTTAAAATCTTTCTGCCCCAATTTCCTCACCCGGCTGTCAATTGGGAATAGTTCATGGAGTTGTTGAGAGAATGAAATAATGATATATTATAGATATAATTCCCAAAACATGTCATAGATAAGTAACTCTTTGATGGTAAACTGATATTGGTAATTTTTGGTAATGATTAGGAAGTTGTAATTTTAAGTGTCTCTTATGGAGACTGCATTTGAAGTTATGTGGAGTGATTTTTCCTTGTTTTATTTTAAAGTCTTTCTCAAATTACATATATCTTCTGGTACATTAACAGAGTCTTTCCCTATCAAAAAATGTATTTTCACCAGCATAATTAAAATATTTACTATGTATTATATAGAATTTAAAATATATTGCCACAGAAATTTATCTTACACTAGTAGAACAGAAATAACAATAACTGTCAACAATTTTGATGTATTAAAAGGTATTTCATAAAGCAGCATGTATTACAATCTCAAATTCTAATTTAAAGGAGTTTTGAAAAAATGAGTTAATTTCTTTAATGTCTATTTATTTAAAAATAGTTGTTATGGTTAACATTTTCAAAACACCAGAAAAGTAGAACATTTTATAATAATCCTATAATTTTGTAGAATTTTATATACTTCTATAATTTTAAGATATATGTTTAATAATTTATTTTAATTTTTGAGAAATAAAATATAACTGATAAAGATATGGTTGCTTTTATATTCATCCACACATCCTTATTCCTCCCAAAAGGCAACCACTACCATTAATTTGGTGAATAGCCATCCAGTATATATCTAGATAGCATGGTTATATGTAATATACATATATATAATGTATGTATAATGTATGTATGTATATATATACCAACATATAACATGGTTATATAATTATACCACACTGCAAATATCTTTTTTCAACCTTTTTTTTCACTTAATAATATTTTTGAAAATCTGTTCTCAGAGATGCATCAGTTTTTGCTGTGTGTGGTATACCTTGTTTTGTTTAAAGAATCTCTACTAAAAGATATTTAGTGATTTTTGTATTATCTTATTAAAATTTGTCAGTGTTTCTGTAATATTTCACAAATTCAAACAATGCCAAAATAAACATCGTTAAACACATCTATTTGTAAACTTGTGTCAAGATTTTATGAGATTAGGGCGCCTGGGCGGCTCAGATGGTTAAGCGTCTGCCTTCGGCTCAGGTCATGGTCCCAGGGTCCTGGGATCGAGTCCCGCATCGGGCTCCCTGCTCCTTGGGAGCCTGCTTCTCCCTCTGCCTCTCTTTCTCTGTCTCTCATGAATAAATAAATAAAATCTTTAAAAAAAAAAAGATTTTATGTAGATTAAAATGACTTCTACCTCCCAAAAGAAAATTACATTCCATTAATAAACATGGGAAGTATTTTTTTCTTAAAAATTAGAAATGGGGGCACCTGGGTGGCTCAGTGGTTAGGCATCTGACTTTTGATTTCATATCAGGTCATGATCTCAGGGTCCTGGAAATCAAGCCCCAGGTTGGGCTCCGTTCTTATTGGGGAATCTGCTTGAGATTCTTTCCCTCTCTCTTTGCCCCTCCCCCGACTCAAGCACTCTCAAATAAATAAATAAATAAATAAAATAAAATCTTTAACATGGAGTCTTCCTGAATGGAAATCACAAATATTTGGTAGATTTACCAATTTCACTAAAAGATTAATTCCCTCAGGGGTGCCTGGGTGGCTCAGTAGTTAAGCATCTGCCTTTGGCTCAGGTCATGATCCCAGGGTCCTGGGATGCAGCCCCACATTGGGCTCCCTGCTCTGCAGGAAGCCTGCTTCTCCCTGCCTGCCACTCCCCCTGCTTGTGCTCTCTATCTGTCAAATAAATGAATAAAATCTTTTTTAAAAAAAAGGATGAATTCTTTCTTTACTAAATTATGTCTTTCTACTAAAATATATTACTTTTTAGGTAGTATATTATTTTGAAAATGGTATTGCCCTAATAATTCAATTTCCATCCTATTTAGTTTTTTACATTGGTAAAATGAAGTTCACTTTCCTGATAGAAGAAAGGTAAAAACATAGAATTTACTTTTCTACTATTGAAATAGTTGTCATTTCTACAAAAAAAAATGCATAGTAAGACAAATCTTACACTCATCTTCCTCTAGTAAATATCTATGTCCAAGGTGTGTCTGTAACTTTTTAAAGAAAAAAGAAAGAAAAGGACAGTAATGAGTATGTATTTCATAAATGACATGTCCTGACATATAGACATAGATTATGAAGGAAATAGGCCAATAAATATATATTCCATAAAATACAGTAAAAATTCTAGGTGTTTTGGTGGGAGGGATACCTAGTCATTTGATGTCGTATGTTTTTTACTTGTTTTAGTCAAACTAGAGTTAGAACAATTCTCAAAAATCTAAGATTTTGGAAACCAGCTATACATATGTAAATTCTCTTAACTATCCTTTCTGAAATATCAGAAGAATAAAATTTGGTGGATCAGAGTAGGAACTCTAACAATAGTTCATTTATTTGTCTGGGCTTTTTTTCTATAAGATGAGAAAAAGGTTCCCAAAAGAAGTACATTTTCTACTTAAACATGGTCTCTTTAAATGTTAAAATTAAATTAGGCTTCTGGACAGAATGAACTAGCACTGGATTTGCATTGCAATCATAGTCTTCTACAAAAATAGATTAAGTAAATGAGCGAACAGTTGTATACATTGGTCAATGCGAGGCACAGGGCAGTTATCTCTGAGAGAACTGGGGAACAAATATGGTTTTCCTTCTTTCAAAGAGAGAACCCAAGCTGAGCGGGGTGCTCACATTAAATTGAGAAGACAGAGTTGAGAACTTGGGGAACCTACAGAAGCTGAAGTTTCTAGGTAGAGTACTAGAAAGGAGGAAGCCACATCAAGAAAAAACTCTCAATATTGAATCCCTTGGGTCTTGAGATGCTAAAGTACATATGGGTTGGTTGAGACTCCACAAGACTAGGCAAAGAACACGTAGTTATAAAAGGAACAATTTCTGGAGCTCATCAAGACCTGGAAGATATTTGAATTCTTATCAGAGAGAATCCAGAGACTGACAGAATGCAAGGTTTGTTTAATATTCAAAAAGTAATCAACTGATTTCTTATATTAACAGAATAAAGGAGAAAAATCATGATTATGTCAATAGATACAGGACAAGCATTTCATCAGAATTCGACACCCACTCATAAGCAACTTCTTCAACCTGATGAAAAACATCTACAAAAAACATACAGCTAATATCATACTTAATGATAAAAGTAAAAATGTTTTTCTTCTAAGACCAGAAACAAGATGAAATATTCATTCTGACAACTTCTATTCAACATTGTACTAAAAGTTCTAAGAAAAAGGTACTGAGTTGTTTTAGTCAAACTAAGGTATGGGTAGGGAAAGGAAATAAGATCTATACAGACTGGTAAGGAACGAGCATATTTGCAGTTATTTACATAGAATATCACAAGGAAATTCAAATAGAGCTACAAGAGCTAATGAGTGAATTTAGCTGTATATCTATAAAACAGCAACAAACAATTGGAAAATAGGGGGCCTGGGTGGCTCAGTCGGTTAAGCATCTGCCTTTGGCTCAGGTCATGATTCCAGGGTCCTGGGATGGAGCCCCGCATTGAGCTCCCTGCTCACCGGGGAGCCTGCTTCTCCTGCTCCCTCTGCTGCCCATCCCCCGCTAGTGCTCTCTCGCTCTCTCTGTCAAATAAATAAATAAAATCTTTAAAAAAATTGGAAAACAGTTTTATAAAAATGCCAATTATAATAGCATCAAAAAAGTAAAAAAAGTAGGAACTCGTTTAACAAAATATATTAAGATAAAACGCTGAAAATTATAAAGCATTGCTGAGAGACTAAATACCTAAACAAATTCAGAGATATTCTATTTTATGAATTGAAATTTTTAATATTAAAATGTCAAATATCTCCAAATTGACCTATACATTTAATGCAATTTTAATGAAAATCCTAGTAGTTTTATTTTCTTGTAGAAATTAATAAGCTGGTCTTACGGTTTATGTGGAAATGCAAAGTACCTAGGATGGCTAAAATGGAGGAACAAGGTAGGAAGATATTTGCCTAATTTCCAAACTTACTGTAAAGCTACAGTAATCAGGACAGCATTCTGGCACATGGATATACATGCAGAGATCAGTGAAACAGAGTCCAGAAATAGACCCATGTAAATATGCTTAATTCCTTTTTTACAAACACAGCAAGGTAATTTAATGGAGGAAAATAGTCTTTTCATCAGGTAGTGCTGGCAAAACTAGCAATCTGTAAGAAAAAATAAGAAGTCTTGACTCTTAACAGACACAAAATCTTGAAATGGTTCATATACCTACATACAATATTAAATCTTTAAAATATATTGAAAAACAATATAAGAGAAAATCTTCATGGCTTTGGAGTAGACAGATTTTTAGGCATGATAAAAAGAAAATAAAAGTTCGAGAAAGACGAAATTGATGAATTAAACTTAATCACAAAAAGTGCCTTTCTTCTTTAAGGACACTTTTATAAAAATGAAAAGGCAACTCTTAGACTTAGATAAAATATTCAACTAAATATACCTGAGAAAAGACTTATAGCCAGGGTATATTAAGTCCTTCTACAACTCAGTCTCAATTTAAAAACCAAATTACAAATGTGCAAAATGTTTGAAAAAATTACAAAGATGATGTACAACTGACCAATAAGCAAATTAGGGTATGCTCAATATAATCAGTCATTAAGGAAATGCAAATTAAAACTACAACTAGATATAAACCTATTATAATAGCTAAATTTAATTAATGGGCAATACTAAGATTTGGCCAGGATGTGGATGGATCAGCTAAAACTTTCATACATCACCAGTGTGAATGTAAAATGCTATTTTGTAAAGCAAGTTATTTTGTAAAGTTAAATATACATTTAAAGTATGATCCAGCAATATCATGTCTTGGTATTTAGCCAAGAGAAATGAAAGCATATATTGACAGACAGACTTCTATATGAATATTCAAAGCAGCTTTATTCATAATAGTCTCAAATTGGAAACAACCTAAACACTCATCAATAGGTGATTATATAGACAAATAACGGTACCTCCATTCAATAGAATACTACTCAGAAAGAGATAACCTTTATAAGAATAAATCTGAAATTATCAAGCAAGCAAACTAACACATAGTGACAGAAAACAGATAATTGCCTGAAGTTGTTTGACTGCAAAGGGACACAAGGTAATTTGGGGGATAATGGAAATATTTATGTCTTGATAACAATGATGGTTACTTGAGGATATACTTCTATCAGAGCTCACCAAAGTTTGTACAAAAAAATATATTTTATATAAAGTATAACTCAAGTTGATTTTAAAAGTTAATAGAAAAAGGGGGTGCCAGGGTGGTTCACTCAGTTAAGCATCTGACTTCCACTCAGGTCATGATCTCAGGGTCCTGGTTTAGGAGCCCCACCTCTGTGCTCAGCTGGAGTCTACCTGTCCCTCTCCCTCTCCCTTTGCTCATCCCCCTGCCCCCACCCCCACTTATGCTCTCTCTGTCTCTCTCTCAAATAAATAAAATCTTTAAAAAAAATGTTAATAGAAAAAGAATCCAATTCCACCTAAATTTTTTCAGTTGCTGAACTTTTTACACCATAACTTCTCATGGAGCATAGATAAAAATCAGAATGTGATAATGGTTTTCATCACAAACTGTATGACTGGATTTTAACATAAATGGTATATCAAAAATCACAAACCTCAGACCCTGGCAAAATGCAGCTTACACTTAATTTGGCTATATAAGCAATTCACAGTTTGCCTCTTGTTTGTTTATAAGTGGTATTGTTTAATATTTGTTTTTAAGAGCAAAAACCCACAGAAAAATGTGAATACTGTAAATGAAAAGTAAATCCATCCAATTAGTAGTATAATTACTAGGAGCCAGAAGAGTCGCTGAGCACTGAAAGGACAAAAAGGCTGATAGAACTTGATCCCATCTAATCTATGAAAGGATTGTCGTGTCTTAGCAAATTATAAAATATGCCCACATATATGGGTGGAGAAAGTGATATTCCAAATAAAAATAAAAATAATAGGCACTGGGGATAGAGATGTGAGGTGAATTTTGTTTTCAGTTGAATAAATTATTATACAAAAATTAATACGTATTATAAATTATTAGCTATTTATGTGAACTTATACTCTAAATATATTTGTATGCAGGAATCAAATGACTGTTTCACAGCCTTAACTAAATGAATTTATTTTATCTAGAAACCAAAATTATATTTCAAAGTCTAAGTTTGATGATGAAATTGTGAGTGCATCTCCTAGAGGAGAACACAGGTAGTAACCATCTTGACATTGGCTGTAGCAACTTCTTACTAGAAATGTCTCCTGAGGCAAGGGAAACATGCAAAAATAAACTATTGGGACTTCATCAAAATAAAAAGCTTCTGCACAGAGAAGGAAACAATCAACAAAACTAAAAGAAGGCAATCTACAGAGTGGGAGAAGGTATTTACAAATGACATATCCAATAAAGTGTTAGTATCCAAAATATATAAAGAACTTATACAATTCAACACCCAAAAAACAATCCAGTTAAGAAATGAACAGAAGACATGAATAGACATTTTTCAAAGAAGACATACAGATAGCCAATAGACATGTGAAAAGAAGTTCAACATCACTGATCATCAGGGAAATACAAATCAAAACTACAATGATATATCACTTCACACCTGTCAGAATGGCTAAAATCAACAACACAGGGAACAACTTCTTATTGAAAATACAGACCAGAGTGTATGACAACCATAGTCAATGGTCATTGATGTCAATATTTATTGAGTGCCTGATAACTTACAAATTTTTATTTTAAATGAAGATTTTAAATAGAAAATGACATGGCCAGAAGTGGGTTTTATTTTTTAAAAGAATTTATTTTTAGAAAAGTTTTATATTTGCAGAAAAAAAATACAAAGGTAATATAAATGGTTCCTATCTATGCCATACCCAATTTCCTCTATTATTGACATTTTACATTAGCATGGTACATTCATTATAATTAATGAGCCAACATTGATACATTATTAACAAAATTCATTCCTTATTCAGATGTCTTTTGTTTTTACTAATGTCCTTTTTCTGTTTCAGGACCCCATTCAGGCATCCATATTATATTTAGTTTTCATGTCTCCTTAGGCTACTTTAGGCTGTAATATTTTACACAAATTTTCCTTGTTTTTTCATGATTTTGACAGTTTGGAGAATTAATGGTCAGGAATTTTGTAGGGTCATTTGTAGGATGACCCTCTATTGGAATTTTCTAATATTATTCTCATGATTAGGCTGGGTTTGGGGGAGGAAGAGAGGAGGGTCACAGAAGCAAAGTGCCATTTTCATCACTTTATATCAAGAGAATATTCTATCAACATGATTTATAACTATTGATGTTGACCTTGAACACCTGGACAAGGTGATATTTGCCAGGTTTCTCCACTTCAAAGTTACTCATCCCCACTTCCCATACTGTACTCTTGGATGGAAGTCACTAAGCATCCCCCACACTTAAGAAGTGAGGAGTTAGGCTCCCCCTCTTTTAGGTGGAGTATCCATATAAATTATTTGTAATTCTTTTGCACTGAAAATTTGTCTATTTGGAACACTGATGAAGACTCTTCCTGTCTTTATGTAGGTTCTAAATTATATCATTTTATTTTTCTCTGAAGAACTTTAGTATTTTTTTCAGGGAAAGTCTGCTATCAATAAATCCCATCAGTTTTGGTTTGTCTGAGAAAGTATTTCTTCTTTTACTTTTGATGGAAGATGTCATTAGACATAGAATAATAGGTAAGCAATTTTTTATCCTTTTCAATACTTTAAATATTTTATTCAAGCATTTTCTTCCTTGTGTGGTTTCCGACTATAAGTCCAGTGTAATTCTGACTTTTGTTCCTCTACAGGTAATGGGATTTTTTTTCCCTCTGACTTCTTTCAAGATTTTTCTCTGTATCTTTGTTTTTTTTTTCAGTTTGAATGTGATATGCCTAGGAAAAAGTGTTTTTGTTTGTTTAATTGGTTGGTTGGTTAGTTGGTTTTGTTTTTTATTTATTCTGCTTGGTGTTCTCTAAGATTCCTGGATCTATTATTCTGTCTGTTATTATTTTTGGAAAATTTCTGGCCATTAATATTTCAGATATTTCTTCTGCTCTGTTCTCTTTTTCTGCATCTGATATTGCTATTACACATATTGAAATTGTCCCACAGTTCTTGATATTCTATTTTCTTTACATTTCAAAGTAATGATAATAATAGAATAGCTTTTGAAAAATATCTCCAAAAATTAAAAGTTGGCATAAGTAATTCAGTGTGTCTTTTTTTCTTTTTTAAGATTTTATTTATTTATTTGACAGAGAGAGACACAGCGAGAGAGGTAACACAAGCAGGGGGAGTGGGAGAGGGAGAAGCAGGCTCCCGGCCGAGCAGGGAGCCCAATGCGGGGCTCGATCCTAGGACTCTGGGATCATGACCTGAGCCGAAGGCAGATGCTTAACGACTGAGCCACCCAGGCGCCCCTCAGTGTGTCTTTAAGAAAATATAAAATAATATATCCAAATATGTTTGTAGGATGAATTGCCACAATGACAGTGGGAATAAAGTAACAAAAACAACAAAAATAATGAATCCATTTTTATGATTGCCTGCAAAGACATATGTCTACAAAAGATAATGACACTTACTTTTTTGAGATAAAATATGTTGGTAAGTTTCCACTTCTATAAGTTCATTCCTTCATTCACTAAAATCCGATAGAGCATGTACTAAAGTGTAGGGAATTTGCTCAGGCTAAGGATAAAAACATAAAAACTCATCCCCTCCTCCAACTTTGAAGAACTCAAATTTTAAAAAGTGACAGACATTAAAAAAGAAAGCTAATAAAAATTTGAAAATTAAATCATGTATCTATTGTAGAACATAGAAGAAAAACCACATAATTGTTGCTAGGGAATTCAGAGACAAGTTAGCAGAAAAGACAGCTATTGAGTTTCTTGAAGAATGGATCCAAATTTTGCTACATGGACAAGGATAGGATATAAGACTTGCTAAGAACAAGTAAGAAAGCCCAGTACAATTATGAACTATAAGTTGTATAGGATTTCTGAATTGTAGAATGTAAGAAGGGAAGTTATAAAAAGTGAATCAGAAGTGTAAACAGGGACCAATTCATGCAGGGCTTTCTACACAGTGTTCCAAGGAAATTCAACATGACTGTTACTGAATACATTTCTGGAAAATCAACATGACTGTTCTGAATACATTTCTGGACTGTTCTGAATACATTTCTCCAGTGGTGTGGTTCCAGTATAATTACTTTTGAAAGAGGATTAAAGTTTCTCTTCAACTTGAAGAAAGAAAGAGGCATGAAAATTTTGATGTACTAAAAAAGCTAGTTGTCAAACAAAAGATAATAATCAGTAGAACATAATGTCTATCTCTCAAATAAAACTTTGGGAAGTTTTAGGGAACTCTAAGTATCCTGACTTCAAAACACCTCCCAAACATTTTCCACTCAGTCTTCTTTGCTTCAGAACACAGTCTTTACCTGAAAAAGGCATTCCCTTCATTGTAGAGGAAATTACCACTTTTCTTCACACCCACCAAAGGCGGTGGAGCAAGAAAGCATGCTTCCAAATAGTAAGATAAATGAATACCAGAGGGGAGTTATTAAGCCTACCAATATACTACAGACTACAACCTCAGTGAAGTCTGAGAAGCTGAACTATCAAGTAAAAAAGTATTTATATTAAATCACATGATCTCTAGAATTTCTTGCAAGAGATTGATTGAATTAATTTATTGACCAAAAAAGTAATTCAGAGAATCTCCTTTAACACTATTAAAATGGCAGTATTTTTAAGCAAATTAATTTTTGTAATTATCCGAATACATTTCTAAGAAAACTGCCTGCAAGATAAAACTTTTACAACTAATTCCTTTCAAAGAAACTTTTTTCTGTATCTAAAATTTAATCTAATGAACAAATATCCTCCTATTATCCATGCTTAATCATTCATGCATCTGAATATGGAAAATATGCTTTGATATTTTAATGATAAAATCAAATGTATGAAGCATGCAAAGCAGATTGGGTTGAACCATTTTATTGCATACGGATGTTTTGGTACCAATTTGGAGGTATTTCTTTTTGTAGTACCTAGCAATATAATTTTATAGTTTATTGCTGAACATTCCATTAAATCATAAAATAATAATAATTCAATTAAGTCATCAAAGAATATATTGTGATAATTTAAACTATGTTTTAACAGTCTCATTAATATAATTAGTCTTAGATAACAAATATGATTGGGCCCCAGTAAGAAATGAGATTTAATTGGCTCATTTCCATAGTTGGAGCTATCCAATTTAACTTATAATTTTTCTCTTTTAAAAGCACAGTTGTTTCATTTTCACAGAATAAGCCTTCTGAATTAGATATGAGAAGTAGAATAATGGTGAAACTTAAGCATTGGTTTCCATTTATCCCTTAGATCAAACCCAGTGGACCTGCTCCTTTATTTTAATTACTGAACCATGCATGTAATACACATTTTGCCTGTGGCATTCCTAGACAATTCAGCTCTGTCTACATTTGGGGTTTTAGTCTTTAAAAAAAAAAATTCCTCCTCATATGGATATTAAATTAATAAAATCAGGTCATAGCTTTCTAAAACTGTGATATTTTTAACTTAATTTCTAAAATGCAATATTGGTTCTGCTAGCTCTGGTAATTTAGGATTTATGTGTGTAGCTTTCTGATTGCTGAAGTTAAGACAAAACCCTTTTAGAAGCTGCCTGGTCAGATTCAACATCACTGAAGTTTTTAGCGATGCTCTCTGAAATGAAATGTTGAGCCAATTCACTCAGAAGAGTAGTAAGGGACCCAGTAAGTGGTTTACTGAGGGTGCTTCATCTATAAACATTCAAAGAGACCTGTAGAAGGTGACTTAAGGTGTATGAGAGCATCACATTAAAAAGTATCACTCAGACCCCAGCACTAGATTTGTGCTAAGGAATATGTGGTTATCTATATATACCAAACAAAGTGGTAAATTTGGGACCAAAAATTGCATATGTCCTTCCTATTTTCTAAGTGAAGTTACAATGTTTTCTTAAATACTACCTCTGGGAACCAAGTTAAAATATCAGGTAGTTTCACCTTCTTAACACTGTTTTAATATACCCTGCCGAAACTTCCACTTTTATAAAAGCTTCAGAACTTGAGAAATAGTAATACTAATACAAAAAATGTTTATTGAACTCTTGCTATGTTCCAGGAAATGTTTTAAATATCCTAGTTATCAAATGTAATCTTAAAAACAAGCTTAAATGATGGTTAATGACTCACTTATGGAGACCTACTTATGACTATGTTTCCTAGTTAGAGTTTTCTCCCTCCATATATGTCATTATATTCATAACACTTTGCCTTTATCAGTGGTTTTATTTCCCTTACCCTTATATTTTAAACACAGTGTGGATAGATACATTGTCTGTTCTAGTCATCATGTATGCCCAGCTCATAACACAAATATCATAATAGATATTTAAAAGCATTTATTGGGTTATAGAATGAAGGGAGGTTTGAGTTAGCAGTTAGAAAATTAGTACATTCTTCTTCAAGAACTCTAAGTTAAAGAAAATAAATAGATGGTATAAATGAATCCTGTTGTGACCCTTTAAAATGTGTGCAATTTGAATAATTTTAAAGAATAAAAACAAGAAAATCATTGTTAAAATGCCTCAATTTCAGTAAAATATCTGAACAATGAAGATTTAGTGACTTTCAAGCTCCCTTCTTTGGCCAGATGTTTAAAAATAAATACAAGAGTATATTTGAATGAATTAACACACTAATCATCTCCTTCAGTGGGGTTACACAGGGCTTATTTCTGCCTACAAGTGAAACCAGTATGTCTTAAAAACTTAAAGCTAAAATATTCTCTGATCTTGTGTCAAGTGGTGGTTCAGATCGCTAAAGTCTGTTATGCCAATCAGCGTGTATGAATATGGGTTTCAGCTCTGGAGTGTGCCATATTGAATACTCTACCACCTGACTGGGCGTTGTATAAACCTTTATTATCTCTACTCTATCCTGCTCCTCTTCCTGCTCTTCATTCTTGATTGGTTACATTCCCTGCAGCAACAAGGGAACAAAGCACTTGCTTCACTGGATCTTTTCCATCTCTGGTTCCTGTTTTCTGCTTTCATCATTTCCAGCTGTTTCCTAATATTTTTCCTGTATGTATGAAAAAAGACCAAACCCTAAGAGGTATACAAAATAATTCAAGAGATATTCCTCTGAATTTAAAAAGCCAGATGTTCAAAGAAACCCTTCTGTAGGGAGGTGTGTTAAATAGTCTTTCATGTGTACAGGTTTATATTATAGCTTCAGATAACAGTAAATGCAACTTAGCTTATTGCTCAACAAAGTGAAATCAAAATTTTCAATTCTGCCCATTTAACTTAGAGATACAACAAATAAAATTTTGTTAAAAACAAATTATTTAATTTAAAAGCATGTTAGCTTATAGACATTATTAAGCTAACAACCCATTTCATAGTCAGAAATCTATTTCTGAATAATTAAAGGGGATACTGTTATTTATATGATTAATGGTTAATTAGATTATTTGAATTTTTAACACTATAGAAAATTAATATTATTGCTTATAAGGTCCAGAATTAATTTCCCTTTTTATTTAAGAAGGTTCTTCTCTCCCAATTTCCTAATGGACTGCTGGGTTTGTGAATGAGTCAATTTCAACATTTGATCCCTAGAAGTCCTACTGATATCAAAATGTGTGCACATATCTTATAATCTTAATTTTGAAGTATGTGTTAATGTGTAATAATGACAGATACTTATATAGCATGGATTAGGTGCTTACTATTGTAAGTAGCTTATAAATATTAACTCCTTTGGCCTTTTTAATAACCCTATATAATATGTACAATTTTTATTATCATTTATAGATGAGAAAACAAATTATATAGAGAGGTTATATAATTTGAGGCCACTCGACTAGTAAGAGTAGAGCCAAGATTCAAACCAAAGATTGTAGTTCAAGGCAGTATGCACTCAATCAGTACTCCCTAATACAGCTCTACATAAATGACATGAATCTGGAACATGAGAGTTTTTAAAGTTTATTTCAGTTGGGTCAAAATATATTAGGCATCAAGGGGGCCTTCTTTTTAAATGTTTGCATTCTCTCACAAGCTAAACACTCATCCATAACAACTGTTTCTAACATCTGACTCTTGATGTCAGCTCAGGTCTTGTTCTCAGAGTCGTGTGTTCAAGCCCCAGGTTAGGCTCCACGCTTGGCATGGAGTCTACTATATAATCAATCAATCAATCAATCAATAAATAGTAAATCTTATGTAAAAAAGGGGGCACCTGGGTAGCTTACTTGGTTAGGAATAACAACTGTTTCTTTCAACTGAAAAACATTTATTGGTGTGCCTTTAAAGAAAACTATTTCTAAACCTTCGGGAAATTGTACAATACTTGTTTTTAGAGTCAATGTTTTTGCTTATAGAAAATGCTTGTAGGAAATTATTCAGTGCTTGCCCTTGAGTCATTTTTTTTCCTAAAGCATAAACTAAAATGGAGTAAATATTGAAATATTGCCTATAGTTTTAGGTAAATAATTTCTTAATATTATACTGTACATTGGATGTATTGAATGATGACAAGTATATCAATAATAGAAGTAAGGATAAAAATAATTCTCAAATAGAGATATACCATTTCTGTTTTATACTGCTGCATAACATATCATCAAAAACCTAGTGACTTTAAATGACAAAATTCTTTATTTCTCATGTTTTGGTGTGTTGACCGGATTCACATGGTATCTAATGGAGTGTAAGATAGCCAAAAAGCTAAATGTGGCCTTACTCACAAGGTTGGCAGTTGGGGCTGACCTCCAGGTGGGAGATCAGCCAGGATCATTGATCAGTTGCCTTAGTACTTCTGCACATGGGCCTCTCTACATAATTTCTTGGACTTCCTCACATCATAATGGTTTAGTTTCAAGAAGGAGCATTTCAAGTATACAAACAACAACAAGTAAGCTCTTATCCAGCCTTCACATTTCATCAGGCTTGTTCATATTTCCTGGCCATAGCTAGTCACATGGCCAAACCCAGAATCAACATGGCTGGGGACTACAAATGGGCATGAATAGAGTGGGGGCATGGTTCCTTGAGTGCCATCAAACTAACAACCACCATTCAATAAAAAGGTAATATTAGCCCTTACCTAATTTGCTATCTCTGCTTTAAACAATGGGAAGTAGAACTGAAAATCTAGCCCCTACCATCCTTGCAGACTCAAAGCCAGCATTATATAGACAGCCTCAGCATGACAATGGTGTAGCGGTATTATTTTCTCATTGAATGCCTTGCATATTGTATTTTAGAAATGAACATAGACCCCCCCCCATCCATTGTTTGAGTTGACTAGAATCTTGTCTTTACTCTCTTTTCTGATATTTTATCAAATTATCTTAAAATTCATTCCCTCTCTTAGATTCAAGCTTTTTTTCTGAAAACTAAGTCTGCTTATCTAGCTGCTGACCTCTGTTAGAAAAGTATCACAATCATAGGAAATTTGATTTAGTGGAATTCTAGCAAAAATTCAGTTATATGCTTATTTGATTATTCAGTTCTGGAGGATCCCATTGTCTAATGAGGGATCTGACAAGTTACAATAATTTTTTTAAACAAATATTAATATTTGTGTGTTTCTTAGGTGCTGTACCTTGCCAAACTGGCTACACTTTCAGTGTCCATCTAAGCACATCAGCATAAATCTCCAAAAACTTACATTTCTCTGGTCATTTATTTTATTGCTACATCACAGCTCTTACCTATCCCCTTCTTATTTTGATCAGTTTTGACAAATTTATGCATTCATCTAACCATGTCCCCAACATGATTAAGGATACTTCCATAAACCCCACAAGTTCTCTTATATTCTTTGCAAGTTATTCCTCACCTATCACTTTCTCAGACAACCATCTGATTTCTCTCCACTATGCACTAGACACAGTGGTATGTTGACTTAGAAACCATCTCAAACAACAACAACTCTATTTCATAAAGCTTGCCAATTTTGATAGTGTAAATTCTCCTACCATGGCACCATGGCTGATTTTAAGCTACCAAGGTAACATCACTGAATGTAGAATTGGGAAGAAATTTGGAATAGCACACCATTATACAGTATTATATTATTTCTACCTTTCAAATGCAGTATGAATATATAAATGCAGCATAGATAAGAAGTGATAAGTTTTGAATATTTATTATATATTACTTAATTATAAGTTTATGTAATTAAATTATAATAGTTGCTTTGTTCAGCTGGCTCACAGAAATCCTGAAAATTTTACAGCTGATATGAGCCAGCTCCAACACAACACTAACAAGATTTGCCTATTCTGTGAAATGAATGCCATATCAGTAGAATTATTCTGTATGTCCTCTTTTTGTTTCTTCGCACAAATAATGTGTCTGAGATTCATGCATGTTATTGCATGCATCAGTAGTTTATTGTCTTTTATTGTCAAATGGTATTCCATTCTATGAATAGAAAACAATTTTTTTAGCCATTTACCTCTTGATAGATATTTGTATTACTTTCCAGTTTGGCTTTTACTAATAAAGCTATAAACATTTGTGTAGACTTATACTTTTATTTCTCTCAGATAAAATCTTAGACATGTGCTTGCTGGGTCATAGGGTAAGACTATGTTTAGCTTTGTAAGAAACTGCCAAAATATCTTCAAGTAGTTTTATAATTTTACTGTCCCACCAGCAATGTATGAGAGTTTAAGTTGAATCACATCCTTGCAACACTTGGGTTTCCAACCTTTGTATTTTTTTTTTTCATTCTAGTGGGTATGTAGTAGTATTTTATTGTGGCTTTATTTTTTTTTTTAATTTTATTTATTTATTTAACAGAGAGGGAGAGACAGCGAGAGAGGGAAAACAAGCAGGGGGAGTGGGAGAAGGAGAAGCAGGCTTCCTGCGGAGCAGGGAGCCCGATGTTGGGCTCCATCCCAGGACCCTGGGATCATGACCTGAGCCAAAGGTGGATGCTTAATGACTGAGCCACCCAGGCACCCCTTTATTGTGGCTTTAATTGGATTTACACTAATAAATAATTGGTACAAAATTTGTTCCTAAAGTGATCAATGCCTCCATCTTGGACCTGAAAGGCATTCATGGCAGTCTCAACTCATTGTCTCAAGTTGTTATGGCTGATAGAATTGAGAGAATTGCCCCAGATTTCCTTCTTGCAGGCCAAGGTAGAGTTTTTGCAATCACTAATATATCTTGCTATATCTTGGGCTTTACTGCATGGGCCAAGTGGAGAAGGTAATACAGAAATGTAGGGAGAAAGCCACCTGGTATTCTAAGGTAGACATTGATGATTTATGCTTTTGCTGGTTGTATCCTGGACTCTGGGTTTCAAAGTTGAACTCAGTGCTTCATATTGGTCTCATCCTGCTGTGCACCTACTAGATAAAGCATGAATTAAATGCTAGACTTGGCCCCATCCTCTTTTGGTCACATAAATCATCAGAAAATTCACCAGAAGCCAAGGTGACAGAGGACCAAGAGTGGATATAGTTGAGAAAACAGTTATCAGGGTCTCCTGCTGTTCTACATACATCTTGCAAGTAGAGACACTGACTGCCCTTTGTCCTAGGCTATTTTTACAGGGTTATTTGTATTGCAAAAGCTTTGGAAAATAAAGATAATATCTTCTTTTGAAGATAGTATCTATCTTGCAAAAGATAGACATTCTTACACACTTAGTACAATAGTAATAAAATGGTTCCTTCTGAAGTGAAGTAACTAAAAGCTTATTGCTGATTATAAAAGATTTGCGTTCTCTAAGCTTAGGGTTCTTCTATAACACAATCTACTGCATGTCCAGTTGTCAGCTGGCCCTCTTCATGGTGCTCTGTAGGAACTGGGACTCAGAACGAATGCAAAAATGTGCTAATGTTTTGGCTACTGTTCTTGTTGTGATTAATAAACTATCCTTCAACTCTGACCCATGAAACTGTGGCAGGCTAACATAACCTTGTAAGAAGGGTAAAATCTCAGACCTTTGCAGGTCTTAACAGTGTCTATGTCCAGCAAAATCCAAGTAGAAAAATGGTCATAGCTGTGTTATTTATTAACAACCAAACTCTGGAAACAAAGTGTCTATTAAAAGGATAATCAATTTTAAAAAATTGTTACAGTATATCTGTACAAGGAATACCATACAGCTATAACTGTATGGCTACAAAAATTAAAGAAGTGACAAAGCCAACAACATGGATGAATCTCAAATAAAATATGTTGTATGATAGAAGGCACACACAAAATGATACATACAATATAATTTCATTTATGTAACATACAAGAATGAGTAAAATTCATCAATAGTGACAGATGTCAGGATAATGGTTATGAAGGGGGGTTAGGTATTAATTCAGAAGGAGCATGAGGCAAGATTCTGGAGGAGCAGGGAGTGTTCTGGGATATACCTTCATATATATGTGAATATACATATGGAAAAATGCATTTGTCAGTGATTAAGAATAGTATATTCTTGTTATTTTACTGTTACATCTTAATGAAAACAGTTTTTAAATTATTTAAACTTTAGAGTAACTTTTCTTAATAAACTATGGCCTGCAATATTGAGGAAATTGTGATATTGAGGAATAATTAATATTCTAAGAAACTTGAGAGAAGTTATTTTGCTGAATTAAACATGGTATCTCTTGTCTGATAATATCCCTGATTATACTTTATCAAGAAAGAAAGAAGGAAAGAAAGAAAGAAGAAAGAAAGAAGAAAGAAAGAAAGAAAGAAAGAAAGAAAGAAAGAAAGAAAGAAAGAAAGAAAGAAAGAAA